>NW_017534619.1:901231-935810 GCF_001853355.1 Bactrocera latifrons
CATAATACTTTGAGAGAAAAAGAAAATTGATAGAATGAACATAAGAGAAGAAAAGCATTAAGTATAATAAAATATATCAATACCACAAAAAATAAAATAAAAAAAAATAAAACATGCAAGAAAAGTTAATTGAAATGGTAATTTTACTTTATTCTTTTTAGCCATACTGAGCCAAAAACGTGTATTATTCATTCAATATTTAAATATATTAACGCATATGTTCGTTAACTACATATTTTTTTTTTTGAATTTCTCTTTCAAACGCATAATCACAAATCGCTCAATTAATCTCAAAATCTTTAGGTGAAACAAATAATAATAAAAACTTCATTCTCGACAGACACTTAGCTGATTTGCCGGATCGTCTCAAAGTAAAGAAGTGAATAATACTTCGAACTGACTTCGTTTGAGTACGAAATAGGTTCAAAATATTTTTTAGATTTTTCTTTTAAAAATAATAAATAACATACACGTAGAAATTACGGCTCAAACATGCTCATTACTAAAGGCTTTTCGCAAATGAGTTTGAAAAAGTTTTCTTCATCGACTCGTGCTGTTACTATTAGATCACAGAATTATAATGAGCTCAAATGAAAAATGATAGAAACCATTGGAACAGTTTCGACCGTTACTTGACATTAATGTCGTAAGGTAATTTTTAAATTTACCATACAATGTCACTCCTGTCAGAAGGTTGTACGTAGGTTGCCTTTTGTATCTATTACAGTATTTGAGAACCGTAGTGTTGCGAGATGGCAACTTACAAATTTATCACATAATTTTACGTTTTTAATATTATACAGAACTATCGCTGTTATTTATAGTAAGTTAAAATATTCATCTCGACCAAAAAATGAAATTAAATCGTGAAAATTTTCATACAATTTTTTTTTTTTTTTTTTATTTTTTTTGACGTGGGTTAGCTTTGCAACAGTGCATCGATAAATTTAGTTCAATTCTTTCCGATGAAGCTGCATCAAGAATTAGTATTTATCGATGGTATGCTGAATGTAATCGAAGTCGTAAATCWCTCCAAGTCGAATTTCGAGAAAGTCGTCCAAAATCGGACGTAGTTCCGAAAACTCTATATATTATGCACAAACTGGCATTGCAATGCCATCATGTTACCTACCGTGAGATAGAGACAACTGTAGGTATTAGTAATACCAGAAAACATTCAATATTGCATGAATATTTAATAGAAAAAAAGTTTGTTGACGTTAGATCCCTCTTAATTTGTCCATTTCCCATAACAGGCACATGTTGAATGATCAACAGAAATATTTTCGTTCTTCAATCCCGAAGAATAAAAGCCAACTCTCGTTGGGTACCAAGTTACCGTGAAAAGTCTCAGTTTTCGGAAACTGCTAGCTTTGCTACGAACCAGTGTGTTATAATCATCAATATTTTAGACTATGAGTTTGTATGACCTTTTTTGAAATAATTTTTTAGTAGAGTTCGTAAAATGAATTTTAATCATACCATTGGGGAAAAGATAATCCACTTGAGATCCATGAAACGCACAGATTATCAAAGAGGCACAATTGCAGCCTTTGGAAGCAATGTATGTGGGGTCATTCTTTTGAACGCTAAATGCGACAAAAATATCTTAAGGATTATTGGTCTGTTAGGGTGTCTTTGTGAGCAAARTATTGTTCGAAGAAAACACAAAAAATAAAAATTTCTGGTGCTTCCTCATTTCAAAGTTTTTCTATATTTTGAGACCGACATAAAAGTTGGCTCCCTCTTTAAAATATGTAAAATAGCATAGTGTACAAATAAAAAAATAATGTCTATCAAAAGAAATATTATATATTACAGACTAAGTTTAAAATAAAAGTAAGAAGAATTTTTTTTTTTTTTTTTTAAAAATATGAAATACACAACCAATAATTCCATGTATGATAAAAGCTTCTTGAATGGTAATAAAAGATAATTAAAAAGCGATAAGTACTAAAAATTTAATAAAAGAAATTAACTTAATAAAAAACCTAATAATTATTTAATAAAAAATAAAAAAAATGTATACAAATCAGTGTTAAAAAATATAAAATATTACTGCGCTATTAATAGAGAGTTGTAAGACAAATGCCAATAGTAACTCATGCCAATATTTATTATAGCAATTAATAAATATATACACTATATATATAGTACAATTTACTTATACTCATACATAGATAACTACATGAGTAATCCCATAGCTAATTTAGGATTATCAAACGCCACAATATACGATAAATTACTAAAAAGCTATAAAAGCTTTGCAAAAGTACTTGCATTTGAAACAATAATTACCATAGGTGACATTAACTGTAAGCTTAGACTATTTATTAAATTATTACAAAATAAATTGCACTAATACAATACGATTATCAATTAAGTGTTAGCAGTAAACATATTGATTAACAAAGGTAAAACATTTGAAATTAGTGAATTGATATGAAAATATTTAGTCTAGTATTTTAAATAACATTCGTATACCTAAATGAATCTATCATCTACCATATATGTATCTATTTATCATCTACCATATGCATACTATATTTCAGATACAAACTAATATAAAGCTCATAATAGTTTGTAGAATTATAGCTGTGGCAAAGCGGCGGAATAGAGTACTATAAAGTAGTTTTTAATCAAAAACTTTCATATTCCGGTTATCTCATATGAAGTCATACATATATAATACATAATGCATTAGGAATACTCATATCAATATTTACTACAGCCTTATCTTAATTTAGCAAATATTTTTAAAATAGCAAATCATTAGTAAGATATTTTTACACCATATATAAATGTTTGGTAAGACGCTCCAATAAGAATTATATGAAGTGTTATGAAAGGATACATTTTTAATTTGATTTTAGCTATGAAATATTCCATRATTTTTCAAATTCATCAGCTAATAATTAAAAGATTTTTGTTTGCTTAATACATACATATATTGACTGACACTATCCATATGGTCAGACGCTAAAAAACTCTGCTAAACATAGAAATTCATTTAATTTTTTTGTTGTGCTATATAACGGAAGCAGACAGATCACATACGTGTAAGATTAGTTCAGATTTGTAGCTTCAAAGCCTTCCTAGTATCTCATCCCTATATAGCAGTAGCATATAATCGAAGGATATCTTCAAATAACAAGATTTTTAACAATAAAATTCGAGAAAATTTGTCTTTATTCATAATAATATGTAATATCAATTCTTTCAYTAATGGTTGTCAGCGATTCTCTAGCAAGCATGGTGTTAACTCTAATTTTTCTCTTTCAAAAATTCCAAGTCTACAAAACGCTGAATTTTTTAGACATGAGGTTTTCAAAAAGAAATAAGAGGCATACAATTTAATGTTATGAACAAGAATTTGGCATAATTAAATAACAAGGGTTTGGCAGTATATTTTAAAGCTATGTATGTTTTGCAAGTAACAAGCTAATTTGAATAAATTCCAGTCGAGAGACCCAATTTTGGTCGTATGTCAGCCATAACGTCAATGGTCTCGGGTCTATTCGCATAGACAAGCGACTTTACATAAACCCACATAAACTAGTCTAGCGTTGTTAAATTGCACGCTCTTTCAGACCWTAACACAGGCTTATGACGCGAGATAATGCACCCAAGCTTCCTTCAATAAATTTATTGTTTCGTTGGCTGCAWGGCATGTAGCGCCGTCTTGTTGGAACTAAAGATCGTCCACAACATCCTCTTATTCAGTTACAACAAATCGTCAATAATGTCCATTAATTCCCTTTGCCCTTAGAGCTCACCAAGCAGTGACTTTTTGAAATAGAATGGCCTCTCAAAAATTTTCTTGTACCCATTTTACCAAAAGTGTGTTTTATAGCCGAACCAAAAATTYCGGTGAAAATCGGTACCAAAGGTAATCTGTTTTTGTTCCCATTCACCGACCGTGCAACTCACGTGTTGGTCATTCGGCTTCAATTCTTGCCGAGTTGTGCTTTCTAAACCTGCAAATCAAGATTTTTTCTCAAAATTTCCATGAAGTGGACAGTTAGCATCTTCGGTGGGCACTATGCCGTGCAGTGGAATCTGATTATGCGCATTATCTATTCAAATAAAAGTGGTGCAAAACCCAATTATTGACTGTATTGAGCGATTACGTTGTACGTACGAATATTGAACATATGCGAGAAGAAAAATATTTTATTGATAACAAATTTGCATGATTTAGAAACGTTCCTCCAGTATAAATTGTTTGGTATAAAGGTATTGTCAGATTGAATCCAATCGTCTAAAAAATACCCGTTCCATACCAGACACAAATACCTTTGGCAAATATCACAAGATATTCAGTAAACTATTTAAAACTCCTTTTGATGAATATACTATACCTTTTGGGTACCGATTTTGATTAAATTACTTCGTAAATTGTGAAATACGCTTCTTTAAAGAATCAAGTGACGTAGTTAAAAATAACATCTTCTTGAGAAAAATTCATAAATTAACTGCTTTTGATTAATAAATCTTTTTTTTAACTTAGATAATAATATGAAAATAAAGGAAAAGAAGAAAGAAGATAAGAAAAAAGAAATATTACACTACATTGTGATTCAAGCCTACACTAATTATTCTGAAAGCAATTCCTAAAAGGTTTGAACACATTTAAATATATATCGTCCTCTAAAATGCAAAACAACGTAACATCAAACAAATCAAAATCGCGTTTTTTATTGCTTACAATTCACTACATCATGTTAYATATAAGTAGCATAACATTTTCAGCTATCAGATTTAACCAATACTCGTATATAACCACTTCATAACGCAAACTGAAATTTTGTTTCAATAAGAGTTTCTATTACACCGTTTTTTCTTGGCTTGTGAAGTAATTTTACGTTTTCTTGCATTTTTGATGAGTACATGTAATAAGAATTAATGTGGTAGTAAGTTTATAACTAAAAAAATAAATAAAAAAATACCATAATTTTCAAATTTAGTGCATTACAACAACAACAAAATAAAACTATAAAAATCACAATGTATACGATACAGTGCTGCTTAATAATTCGTAGAATAACTTTTTTCAAAATGATACAAATGTTCACTACTACTTAAATTAGAATAATAATATTTAAAAAAACTATATATTTAAAACTTTTTTGAAAAATAAAATAAAATATTAACCAAAATATCCCACTTTTTTCCAATAATTTCCAATAATAGCATATTTTCATCTGTAGTGTCACTTTATCTAAGTAGAATAAGCACCAAAGAGAATAATTTTGTAAAATATCTACTATAACCGAGAGTACAAAATGACAAAAAACTAACCGATCAACTCCAGTTACTAACTGGAATCATACAATATATACTAACGCATACATACATATACATATGTAGATTACAAGTATAAGCTTACAAAGTGTATACAAGCAAMCAAAMTAATAAATAACTTCAATGGTGATAAACGGTGAAAGCACGGCTAAACATGCTTTGTACGATAACTTCTCAAAGGCACTGTAAAATTAAAACAAAATATTCAAGAAAGCAACTGCAACACCAATTTAAGTAATTTACCAATAATTCAAGTAAAAAATATTTATAATCGATATTTAAATATACTAACAGAAAATAGTACAGCATAATGGTTAATATACATACATACATATATATATACTAAATACTTTAAAGTTAATTAAAAAGTATACACTATGCACTTAGCAAAAATAACTTCTTCCTTAAAAGTAGTCGTTTAGTGAAAATATTTATCGCAAACTATATATATGAAATATAACCGAATTATATCTATATTAGATGAGCTTAAAAATTACTAATAAAGTATTGAACAATTTAAATTTAAAACTAGCGTCACTAAATATATCTAAAATCTGTGAAAATATTAATATCAACCAAAATTTATTATACAAATACCATAAGAGCGAGAATGAAATGCATAAAAGTAATACAAATTTTTTTCGAAAATATTTAAGTAACCTATTCAATATCCTAACCTTTGCATATCTTAATATTATTGCTATATCACTGCTCACTCACTGCTATTCATTGAGTCACGCGCGTTAATTAAAGTAAATCTGATATTTTCGCGCTTCAATCAACCAACCATTCGTGTAAACCATGCAATCTGGCGCCTTCGGTAAGTCTGTTCTTTAATCACTATACATACAAATATACAAGAGGAATGAACTATGCAAGAAAATACCTATGTAGATAACATAAACTAGCGAGGCTTGATTAGTCTATATTAATGAGAAAACTTTAAAGCATTTTGGAGTAGAGAATACATAAAAAATACATAATAATTAGTGAAAACTATCTAAAACAATAATTATATRCATATTCAAAATAAAGTGATATAAGCAAGACTGATAGAGACATGATTACGATACGAAAGAAACTGTCGAGTTCTCATATAAATTGTAAGTCGTTTCATGCCATTATGACGTCACGAACCTATGTTGTTAGCTGTCAAATGCACATCCAAAAAATTAATGAGAGGAAGCTGTCGTAATATCTATCTTTATCAGTCTTGTTCTGTAGAGATTATAACTTAAACTAAACTTTATARTATTTATATAATCTAAATATATATATTTACCATAAAACTATATCAATATTTATATATACAGTAGATTTATATTGAACATCAATAACTTCTGTTTACAATTTTTAAATTCAATTCAATATGTAAGGAATGAAAACGATTAGAATAATTTGAATAAAACGGAAGCTAATCKGTGATTTTACGATTCTCATTTTTTTATATTAAAATATCCAACCTGTATGGTTAATTTATACAGACCTTACATTTATATTTAATATTTTTGACGCATGAGGTCATGCTAGTGAACCAAAAGGCATTCTCCGCTCGCTTAAAGAAAAGCTCAGATGGCGCCACGAAAATTGCTGACAGTAATTAGCTGGAGCCTACAATTCAAAGTATTTCAGTTGTTCGATTGRATATTTTTACMGTAGATTAGATTAGATTAGATAAGTAAATGAGGATTGTGCTGCAACCTAAAGTCTATTGTGTTTTCTCCTAAGTCACAACAACTAACCTAGCCACCACAGCATATTGATAAATTCCAATAAACTGCTAGGTGCTATTGAGACGATGTGATCCTTACTTGGAAACATGGATCCAAGAGCCTTTAACCTACGCCGACGACATCTGTGCAGTCAATTAGCAGGTGTTCTGGAGTTTCARSCTMCATGTWGCAAAACAATAATTTTGCTCATGTTATATACTATAAGTGATTCTTTAGCTTACAATGACCAGAGTATAAGGCGACAAGTAGTCTGAGTTTTTTTCTAGTGATTTTGATTACATATTTAAACCTTTTAAGGTTGTAACCATTCATTAGCAACTTGGCACATGCACTGGGTCCTATTATCTTCGTGGATGCTGCGAAGCGGGCAAGCTCTTCAGCCAGTTCATTTCCGGCTATACATTTGTGACCGGGCACCCAGATAAGTTTCACATGGTTACAATATAACACTCCTGTATGAATAGCGATTTGTTACCGTCAAACACAGAGATCTCTTTAAGTGCCGCTTGATTGTCGCTGAGCATAATTATACGACTTATACCAAAGRCCTCTGCTTGGARTATGCTCAGAAAACTACCCATAGTGTGGAGMGTTTGGTGCGTGATCGTGCGATTTCTGCGCCAAATCCTTCCGACATTTTCGTGCCGTCGATGTGCCACTATACACAAGCAGTAGCTCGAGAGCCGACGCGTGTAATTCATCCTTACTGCAGATGGTATCCGTGCACTTCTTAATGAAGTTTATATGTACTTTTGGTAATGATGTCACYTAGGAAGAGAGTCAGTGGTATTTTGCCACTTAAGTCCTTCATGTGCTGGGAAAAGATTATCTTACATCTGACACACCCTTCTGCTTGCAGTGTGTGTTTGACAACCTGATCGATTACTAGGTGAAGCGGCGTGGGTTCAGCATGRCTTCAAGTGCCGCCGTCGGACATATCGGACATCATGTGCGCATTGCACATGACACGCAGATGCAGAGGAGTCGTTGCAGCTTCGATAGTTGAAGGCCTACCGAAGTAGGCGATGCTTTACAGGCCAAAGCCACAGTTCCATATGTGTATGGTATAAAACCATCTGAATAGCAGCCCCAGGATCTACCATCTAGCGAATTGCATAACATTATAACCCTTTATATATTTAATACTCCTCTGTCCACTGTATTAAGYTCACCAGATTTCCAGACAACCTTATGATTGAGTCAATAATTTCGTTTACGAATTAATGTCAATAATTTGCTCATTGTCTTAACTGCGGCGAAATGTGAAACGCCTATTACGTAATAGGAAGTGCGGCTTAATACAGATATATATTCACTAGTAAAAGGTTTAAATAAAACAAATAATTATATACAGATGATGCAAATCAACTGCTGCATGCTTAGAAACCATACTACAATATACACCATTAACAATATTTATAAAAMGTTTGTGTTATATAAGTATAAACTGTTGAATTCATACTCTTTGAATAAAAATTTGTATATTTAGCTTAACTATTTTATGCTTTTCAATAACTAAAAACTTAAAAATTGCAACTTTTTGTAGCACTCARGCAGCTCTATGGGCATGCGAAACTTTTTGTTAACGTTTCTTGTCCTCAATTCACTCCCAATTTTAATGCCTTTGAATACATCCGACTGCTTTTAAACGTTTTGAAATGACTGCTTCAGTGACTCGAAAATATTTTGTGAGCTTTAGCAGCTTTCGAGTAATGCTTTTAGTACCAAATAGCCAAAAATGGTGTTTGACACACTTGCTTAGCACAAGGATGTTTGCGTTAAATTTCCACCAAAATATGAGGACTTTCGGCTGAAGYTTTCTTCAGTTTTCTGATAGTGATAAAGAAATCCAACAAATTTTGGAGGACATTCTGTTTTTTTTGTTTTCTTAAATCACGCAAAATTGTGACAAAATTTCAAGAAACGCGCTAAGCTCAAACAAAAAACTACTAGATTCAAACATCGATTTCCATGTAATTGGCATTTGATTAGTAGCATACATATTCAATTAATTTTCTTTCTTAGATTTCTTATTTCTTGTTGAAGTTGACTGCATAATACTATATTAACTGAAATAAATTGATTTCCTTAATCAATTTGTCACCTTGAATAACCAAACGATTAAATATTTCAAACTAATAATCGAATAACATGTGTACCTTGGAGAATAGCAAGAAAATCTTTTATTTTCACGCAAATTGTAATCTTTAATAAATTCAATTACAAATCACCAGCCAGTGAATCTATTAAACAAATTGAGACGGCCATTGCGGATGAGTAACATTCTAATGCTCTAAACGCTAAGCTTACACGCGTGCAGACAATAATGTTTGTTCAACACCATATGAATGGCCTTAAGCGATTACAGCAGCGCACAACCTAAGCTATATATCAACAATGTAGAGAGCCACTGCGTCATGGTGTGCGCATGAATTTCTTCCGGCAAAATGCCAAGATGAACTACAAAGGAATTTGTTGAAGATGAATTTAGGCGAAATAGTGAGAAATAATAAATAATAAAAGGGCTTAAACGCACAAATAAATATTCAATTTASGACGAGCAAATATGGCTAAGACTCGATTACATTCAGATTTGCCCAAAAGTGCGAAACGTAAGAAAAACGTTTACAAAGCAAATATTAAATGTGTGCCGAGATTAACACTTGACATTTAGGCGTGCAAATAAACAGTTGTCTGCAGACATTACTTAGGCAACTTAAGCGTAATGTCACGCACGCTTTTGTAATTTTTGCCAAAGTTTGTTGCAAGTTTCGGCGGGTGTCAYAAATTGAGAGACTTGTTTGATTAGTTTTTTGAATAACTGCAAGTCGCAAAAGATTTGTGTTATTATGTGTGCAAATGAAATTTATTATAAACAATGTTATTTRCATACAATTTCCCAGCTGAGTAGCTCTTATTTGCATTAAATAATATTTATTTGTTTTATCCATTTATTATTTTGGTTCAAGTTTTTATTTATTCGTTGAGCATATGTCATTTTCACACTTTTCTAATTTAAATTTCATTTTAGCACATATAATGTGTGTTTGTTTGCGGCTTGCCTTGAAAAGCGAGAGTGTAATAATAACTYAATTTTAATTTATTTGAACTTTTAGCAATTTTCAAGTGTTTTAAAGCAACAGAAATAGGATAAAGAATTTTCTTCTAATAATGTTCATCATGGAGAGTTATCATTGACAAATGCTTGCTCATTTCTTTAACTTTTTGTTTCGAAATAATTCTCACAAAAAATAATTCATAGAAAGCAATGATTACATCGTCATAGACACTGCTAGAATATACACTCTAAAATTGAATTTCATAACAGGTGTTGTTTCCTCACTTTTTAATTTGGGCAAATTCTATGAAGAAATAATCCATAACTCACCTAAAGCTACCCARAAATATTATATATCCAACAACAGTGGCAGTAACCATATTCTCATTGGTTTATATTGCTACAAAGAAATTAATTGCCAAGTCCTGTTTACTTTGGAACGCTGCTTGTATATACAAAAGGTCAGACGAAATGAGTCGATATAACCATGTTCGTATGTCTGTCTGTATATAAGCGAACTAGTCCCTCAGTTTTTTGGAATATCGATTCGTCCCTTTCTACTCCAGAAGCCACTTATTTATCTAAATCGTCGATGTCGGATCACGATAGCAAGTAACTGCCTTACAAACCGAATGATCAGTATTTAGTTTTYGTATGGAAAACTTTTTTATTTGACAAGATATCTTCACAAGATTTGGCGTGGATTAGTATTCGAATCTCCTAAGGAATAATTAGTTGTCACACAAACTGACCGATCAAAACCAAGTTCTTATAGCGTTATGTAAGACTTACTTGCCGTAAAATGTTAAGGGGTGCCAATAAATTACAAAAAAGTATTCAGCCGCTTAAAGAATTTATACCAATGTAATCTTTTTAATATAGAAATTCACCAAGCGCTTTTACATTTCCGAAAAATTGCTAAAATTTTTTATTTGAATCCACAACTTACTGAATAAAAGTACCGTACTGAATAATCCACTAGTTATGGTGCTGTGAAATGATACATATTTTTTTGTTTAGAAAATCTTAAAATCTGTTTAAAATAAATCAGTGAAAAGACGGTGGAATTTCCTATTGAGTAATTTTGTTCATCATACGCCGTGGTGCCCGCTCAAGTACAACAATTAAATAGAGTTAATAGCAAACAAAAATAGTTACAAAGTTACAAATACTTAATCAATATGCATTCATTTTAATGCAAGATTTTCATATTGTTACCTGTATTATTAGATTATAAATCAAATTTCATATACCTCAAGGTTTCAATGAATGGCAACAATTACCAGAAATTTACATACATAAATTCGTCGTAGCTGTGATATGCTCTTTCTTCGAGCATCCTGATTTTGACAGCATTTTAAATGATAAAATTCAGCTTTAAAATCAAATGGCAGAAAACTTGTCTGCCCTTTATGAGACTACCAAGCAGCTTTTGCGTCTTTGTAAATTAATATAAAATCTCACTTTTGACAGCTTCATATTTGCATTTCGCTTGSAAGAGATGCTTCAAGGGCTAAATTATTGTCATCACTTTTTGATGTTTGTAGTTCCTTATGACATTTTTGTTTAGATGTGAGTGCTTTTATTGTTTTATTTGAGTTGAAACTGCATTACTTTGAATGAAGTGTGACTAGATAATAAATATTTAAATTTGTTTAGTAGCAAATTTGTTAAATGTTTTAAAACAATGCGTTAATTTTTACGAAACGAATATTTTCCTCAATTTTGTTAGGGGGTTTGTAGGGCAGAATTTTTCAAAATATATAGTCTATTATAAAGGGATCCATTGCTTTTGCATTAAATCGAAGGTGGTTTTAGAATAGTACAAGTAACTCCAATTCAGGTTAAATATRCACCGYTTTGTTCGATATCTTGYTGTCATTGTGACGTTAATTTCGGAATGCCATTGTCAGGAGGATCAGCATCTTTTTTGACAACAAAATGAGACAGCCGATATTAACGTGATTTTCTGGAGACGAAYTTTTCACCAGCAAARTCATTCATCATAGACAAAAACAGATAGTTATCACTTGATGCAGGTACAGACTGTAAGATGAATGGATAATAACCTCCCAACTGTGAGCTTCTGTCGAGTCACTATCAAACTGCGTGGCTTAGCGTTGTTCAGGTGCAAGATAATTCGCTCTACTGGTTAAGAGTTCTTCGGTAGGGCAGCAAYTTATATCAGATTATTCCCTGACAATAGCAAGAAACACATAGCAAAAGTTTTCAGATCATCAATCGTGGCTTGGCCATCGTTTGCACCGGCTCACGGCGCYTCAATCATTTCCATAATTTTTTTTGATGGTTTCGACAACATATTGTATTTTTGACATCAAAATTATTTAATTTTATTAGGGTAACGAGTTAGTAAGCCAAAAATTAGTAGACAAACATCTCACCTACTCGGTTTGGCTGGTTTGTCATTGCAGTGATCTCAACCGCTAAATACTTTATAAAAAGGTTTCATTCACCTCACTTTATGTAATATTTGAAACAATATTCATTATCGCTAGAACCCACATTTCAGGAAATAAGTTTTCAAAAATTATATTTAAAATAATCTGAAAAGAAAATAAGAGTAAGTGACATGCTCACACATTTCATCCATGACGGTGAAGGAAATTCGAACAAGTTATTTGTGTATCAGCTGGCATATCTCAAACAACAATAATGCTTAACCACAGGAAGCCTATTGTTTTTTGTTTGAAGGAATCTTGATGCTCTTTGGAGGTAGTTCTGCTTCAAGCAATTGAATGCAACCCTGCGTTTCACTGTATCCAGTCGACCATATGCGTGCGGTGTGGTTGAGGACCTGCCAGCCCCTCTGACTGCCGGCTAACGACTTGAGGATTTTATTTGCGGCTTTGTACTATGGCGATAATTTATGCTTAGTTACGCTTGTGTATTCATCGATTTTTACGATTAGTGAAATTTTTGAACAAAGAAGTTTCATTAAATTTTGTGTACGGAATCAAATTTCTGGTGCCGAAACGTTGAGAATTTTGGAAAAGGCCTTCGTTGCGAGCAAAACTTTGTAATTGGTGCAAATTATTCAAATAAGGTCGAGAATGTGTTGACGACAAACCACGTCCAGGAGGCCATTAACAACAACTGATTATCAACACGTCAATAAAATAAAAGAATTGGAGTGTGAAATCGACAATTAACAGTCAAAGATCTAACTGGCATCGTTGGAATATCGTTGGGATCAGCAAAAACCATTTCTATTTTTCTTCAAGCATATTTTTAAAAAAGAAATATCTGTAACAATCCGATTTTAGTCAGAAAACTCTGAATACAAACCTTTCTACGAGTTTTTCAGCAGGGGATTCTCATAGACCGTATTCRTGCCATATGCGTCGTCAACAAATGTATTGTTATTATTTTCTGATTGCAGGCATTCCAATAGCTTTTTAAAAAAATTTGAAGCCATCATCTATAAATATGAAAAAAGTTTTTAAGCACACTTTTATGTGCAAGCATTTACTTGTACACACACACGTATTCATGAGAGCACCATTTTTTAAATACCTATGTATCGCTAATATAGAAAAAATTGGCGCAAATAAAGGGTGTTTTCCAACTTATAATTGCATGAGTAAAAGCTACAAAAGACTATTTTAATGAATGCGTTTTTTATTTCGAAAATACAATTTTAATTGTAAAAAAAATAATTCAAATTGGAGATAATACGGTTAAATAATACAGTTCTGTTAAAAAAAACTATTATCATATAAATAAGTCAGTGAAAGTATTACTAGCTCAAACTCATTTYATTTTGATGAGATACTAATTTCAGAAATAGTAAATAACATCAGCTTAAGTTTACTGAAGAAAAACAAGACAATGAGGGAGGAGAATCTTCATAAAACTACTAAAACACATATATAGATTCTGCATAATTGTATTGCTACTTTTTTTATTACTTTATAGCATCTGATTTAAGTTTAAACAGACTGATCAAAAAAACTACATTTTAACGTATTAATTATTAATTTGTATTAATTTTTATTAACGCCTTCAAAATTCGCTACTGAATCAATCCAATCTAYCTAAACATGCCAACCCATAATCAAAAATTCCACACATTTCTTTCAAGCCTTGGCTGGGATGGTATTCAGTGTCTTCAGCGAATTTGGTTTTATACGGTTTCTCTACATTTTTGGAAGATTTTTTGGACAGTTTTGACTTTCAACGACATGCTAATAAACCTACGTCTCGTTGTTGTTATTGTAACGGTTATTTAGTTTCCGTTAGGTAAGATTCAAATAAATACTCATCGAGGCGATCCAATGGTAGTTCAAGAAAACGTGTCATTTCGATGTGGTCGGCGAATAGCGAGAGGGGTGTCAGATATGTAGGGTAGCTGAGCATGCAAAGAGGTGGTTAGTGTCGTGCGGGGACTTATTGCACGCAGRACATATATTTGYTAGGKCGTGGTCGATTCTGGATAAGTAGAAGTTTAACCTGCTACAGTWCGWAGCTGCGCAAGGGTTATTCTCGATTCTCGCGGCATTGMACTCTTCKTCTGCRATTTGTGTTGGTTTGATTCCAAKTACGGCATTTACTGAGAGGRAGTCGGTGAAGGTGGYTATATCACATGMCGGTCAGTGCATRTCTGAAGTTTGTTGCATCCGAAGTCTGGTCAGCGTATTGTTTTATGTCGWCGACGTAKTTGGGGAAGGACCTCTTGATCCTCTTAGGTGGTGAATACTTCGACACAGCAGAMACATGTGCATTAWGCTCATTAAYTGAGCGCTTGMGGGCCTCACTCTGCAGWTGTTTGATGGGAAACATCAAGAGGCATCACGCTATAGTACAGAGTGCAGTCTTCTGATATGTCTGTAGCTTAATCGTATGCGTTTCAATWCTTTGGCAGTCGTGTGAGAAGCGAAGGAGCAGGGACTGTCGAATATCACACCTAAATTCTTAGAGTTATTAACAATCGGAATTTTAACGCCATCGACTGCAATATTAAGATTAAGTCTGTACTCCTGTGTYCAGTTTGTCAATATATTATCCAAGGCATGGCTCTCACCTCGTTTGAAACTAACCCACTTTCATTATAAGTAATGATGCTTTTGATAAAGGTAGGTGCTCAGTTTAACGCAAACTCGTCGCTCAACATTTCCTCCATGATTAAAGTCGCCAGAGAAAACCATCGCCTCGTAAATAAATACACAGCTGCCAAACTTCGCACGAACTTAAGGACCCAGATGTAGTACATTTATGATAAAGATTTTGCCAGTCCACAAAACACTTTTCATAAGCACTTTTTGGAATAGCTTGAAAGCTCCTTCAATGAATTTTGTTTTATCTCTTCAATCGACTGAAAACGAGTTCCGTTCGGATGATTGTTCACTTATTTGCATGTCAAACTCATAAACCCATGTCTCATTGGCAGTTATAATACTCTCCATGAATGTGGGATCGAAACTCGCACGATCAACTATATCCTTCACTGTTTCAATATTTTCATCAGTTGAAGAGGTCATCCAGAACGAGAAATGTCTTCAAAGATCTCTCGACCGTCTTTAAAGGCTTTGTTTCACTCTTACTTTATATACATATTATTTATATTGTATTTCATAATGCCCCCATTTCACATGCAACAAAACTTTAAGCCATGAAGTCATTATTTCAAGATAAATATATTTTTAAAACGGACGGCAATATTGAATTCAACCACCAATATCAATTTAAATGTTCATTAGACAGGAATATTAATTCACGAATCAACAGTGTGTTCAGCTTTTACTTGACACCATAACTCGTAAATAATTAAAACTGGCAATAAATTCAGTCGCAGTCGCAGTCGCCCTGTATATTGCATCAGAAGAAAACTTACTGCAAATATAATCGAATTGAGCGTGTACTGAATGGCAATTTCGGCAATGCAATTGTCAGTTGATGCCTCAACAATATTCCAATAAATTGTGCTCAATTGTTTGGAGAAATCAACAAACCGAAAAACACGTTTCCTCTCTGAGCAAGGCAAAAAGCGACAAGTTGGTTACGAATATGCATGTTTTAACCGTTATTTGTTCACAAAAAGTGTGTCACACTCGTTTTAAAGGTAAATAATACAAAATAGTAGTCATATGACAATATTACATAATAACGACTCATAAGCTGCATGATATTTCAGAATTTTTTGTTTATTCTTTTATTATATTTTACCTATTGTAAAAAAAAAAACGTTATTTTAGCTTGAGCTCCCAAATGACATCTGTTTCCCAAGTTGCTTAACTCGGTTGTTATGTAGTTTTAAGTCCCGTAATCAATATGTAAGGCTCTATTGTTGCTATTGAGCTGATATTTAGCTGATATTTAGCGCTATATGGCACCAAGTAAATTAGGTATTTTCACCTATATTAAATTTCCTTTGCTGGGTTATTATTCATATTTGTAGCATTTGTTTCGGTTTTGTTTGATCTGCCCAAAATTCTGYTCAGAAAAAGTTCTAAGTGGATACAACAAAAGCCACACTTTCATATAAAATATATTTATGACAATTCGAATTTAATCGGAGGACAAGTCGCCACAAGAACAACAACTCTGAGGAGCTGAAGAAGATGAAAAATAATGATTTTTTGAAGTGCTTCGAAGATTGGAAAAACCGTTGGCACAAGTGTATAATTTCTCATGGAGATTACTTTGAAGGGGACAAAATAGATATTCATGAATAAATAAATAATTTTTGAAAAAAACACAAATTTCGCGATACTTTTTGAACACAMCTCGTACTTGGCAAACTGTCAAATTCAAACCATTTTTATAGAAAAGTAAAAATTGTACGTTTTCTATCGCCTAGTGTTGCCAATTTGTCTCGATAAGTGCTGCCATATGTATAATACTGAAAAAGAAAAGTACGAACATATTACTAGGGTTGCCAATAAATATTGCTGACTGTCACTGAATTTARTATAGTGAAAACCTCACATTAGATTACGCGAAAAGTGTAAGAGTAAAAGTGATACAAATTGGTTTTAAAAGATATTCAGACAAAGTTATTGACTTTAGATTTTATCGTTGAAAATGTTTTAAATATTATTATATTTTATAAAATTCTATGCAAATAATTTGGAGCTGAAAAAATTGCATCAAGTCAAAAACGTTATTCCATAGACCAGAGAGGAAGCATATCAAAGAAATAATTTTGTTAAATATAATATGCAGAATCACAGCCGAGGCTAAATACYTACAGATGTTGGYAATATTGSAAAATGTAGCGAAAGGTGTCAAATTGRAAATTATACTAAATCATCCWCATTCGATTTTATCTATTTWAGTCARTGMCACACAYTTTTAACCTCATTAAGGTACCTCACATATAATCGCCAATCATTTAAAGTAAAGTCAGTCGGATATTCGAAGATCCAGCTATTAGTTATATGGGGATCAAGATCAAGTTTTTGYTCAATTTTAAMTATTTTAAGCTCAAAGATACWCTGTTATGAGCAAASKTTCTCTCTCATTTCCATTGAGATAACTCACAWATTGGCTGAATGGCTATTAACTTTAGAGGTCCAACGCATAACTACTTCCGTCGAGCCCCAAATACTCCTAAATTATACGGTGAAGACAGTAAAGCATGGTGGTATTAAATTTTTGTTATAGGCTTGTTTAACATAAAGCGATGTGGGCCTAATACATATTACAGAAATTATATTAGGTCGTGGGGTTGTTCTAAAATCGTCGAATCTCATTTGGATAGAAATTCGTCCTTTGTGTTACCCAAAAGCTTCTATAAGATAGATCATTAGATCCTCRTCGATCGGTTAATCGTTTTCAGCTTACAATAAACTTATTAAGGCGTTGATATYTATTCCCGCACCTTTTCTGTGCTCGACAAAGGTGTGTCTACGAATATATAATATTTCATCTCAGTATAGCAAGAACTGTGCCCAGTCAGAACGCCTCACTGGAGGTCCAACGATAGAACGCTATTGCTAATGAGGTCACACACTCCTTGACTAGTTTCAGCACAGTCTGCGAACTTAGAGCAAATATAGCCACTTGGCTGTCGGATGAAATGCATACGGCTTTAAAGGAGGCTGCACTGCAGTACCACTGCTGCTGTCTTGATGGTACCCACCTCCACTTGAAACACGGTACAGTGGTCTAGTAATCTGAAACTAGAGTTGATGGAAAAGTCCCGACAGTAGATTCCACCACCTGTTCTCCCCCTCAATTTCTATCCGTCCGCGAAGAAGCTCAATGCACTCCTTATCTACCTTGCAAGTGTGTGAGCCGAGCAGGAAGCTTTAGGAGGTTTTTTAAGGCAGTTATCTACATTGGAAGGAATGCAATCGAATCAGTGAATAATTTTAGTCTAGCACCTACCAATATGTCTGCACGTTCAACCATCTATCAGAATATTGCACCGAAACACACCGTAAATTGGTTAAAAATTAGCTTGGTCAAGAAAAGATTGATTTACTGTCATGACCCCTGTCTTAGGTCTCAAACCTATATAAAACTTACGGGGACAACAAACTTCGTGTTTCAAATCGATATGATATCCGTCATATCATTTTTACAGTCTCTATACAATCATGTACCATTTAGGGATTCTAGAACACAAATGTCATCGTTTAGTATCGTCGAATTAAACTTAGTTAAATTGAACTTTAATTGTGAAAATTATTTAGTTGGATTTTAAAGCAGCATTATTCTCCAACCTAAACATTTATGCAATTTTCAAGGATTAAGGYGACAAAATACCTAATACGTTTATATTTTTCTCACGCAACCCTTTCCATTCGTGTGGAAAAAGCCGCATGTTTAAATCCGTTAAAGCTAAGCGACCTGAAATGGACTTGTAAACCGTAATTGAGGAAGTAGGCAAAGTAATGTATGACCCTCATAATAATTTTTACATATAAACAAGCAGTATGTGTGAGTGCAACTTACCGCTGGTTGCCACTTCATGCCGTGAACCGAGCAATTGCTAAAAACAGCGACAGAAAATATTTGTTTTGTAAACAGCGCATGTAATTGTTTTTATTGCTCGGCTAGAGTACTAGGCCTGAGCTAGCTATTGCAGAAATTAATTTGAAGAAAAATAATAAATGAATAAAACAAAGCACTTCACGCTTCTTTTATGAACGGGTTGTGTTTAACAAACAACTCTTGGTCACGAATGYACTTTTAAGCAAAATAATCGGTTTAAACGAGCACTAATATAGAGACTTATGAAAAGTCAAAATCTTAAAATCTTTGTTTATTTTATTGCTGTGAAGAACAACGGCTGCATTTGCTAACACGCTAGAAGTTAACTGAATAGCATATATAGGGTGGYTTTTGAGAGCTATGATTGTTATCTATGAAACTGTCAAATTTGACAGAAGGGTTTTGAAATTGCGCGCAGAAAAAACRTTTACTTCGGCTGCACCTAATATACCCTTCACAGGTGCATTTATTTTAGTAACTATGTGTTCAGCTTGTATGGAAGCTGTAAGGTATAGTAATCCGGTCTGAAAAATTTTTTGGGAGATTATATTATTACCTCAAGCAGTAAGCCGTCAAATTTCGTGAAGATATCACGTCAAATGTGAAAGTTTTCCATGAATGAACTTGATTCCGATCGTTCGGTTTGTATGGCAGCTATATGTTATAGTAGTTCGATATCGGCAGTTCCGACAAATGAGCAGCTTCTTGAAGAGAAAATTACGTTTGCAAAATTTCAAAAGGATATCTTAAAAACTGAGGGACTGGTTCGTATRTATAAAGACGGACAGACATACAGACATGGCTAAATCGACTCAGCTCAACAAACTGATCATTTATATATAAACTTTATAGGGTTTCCGACGCTTCCTTCTGTTCATGGTATAAAAAGCTCTCCGTTTTATATAGGAATGCACTTAAAAGTTCTTTACTCCCAAAAATTGCACCCTTTTCATATGATTCAAGAAAAATGTTTTACAAATCASCGAGGCATGCTAGTTATATAATTGTTTTTAGTTGGCATGCCACGTTTATGTAACGCACTCAAGTATCTCGATTGGCTGGTGTATAACGGTATACATGTTATTTAGTTGGCATATATGTTGCTAACAGTTGTACTTATGCAAACTATTGCAAATAGTTTCACATAAACGGAAATAAATTTCTTTGAAATGTAATGTAAGACGCTTATTTCTTTGAATAAATCAACTGTGGTTTCCGTTTCCGGCGTCAAACACGTGTTTTTGCATACTTGCAGCAAATTTATTCGAGCGCTTTTACTTATATAAGAACGTAAATCATCTTATGACAGTGTGCTTCATTCAACTCAATTTAGAAATGAAAATATTACTCTCATTTGTATTCAAAATAGAAGCAGTAACGATGGTGTAGTGTCGACTTCTATCTCCTCTTTCTCTTAGAACAGACATATCACTTAATCTGAGAGCAACAAACAGTTAAGTTATTCTTCAAACCTTCTTTATTGGAATCAAAGGCAAGATTAAGGCTCATGATCGTGCCGGTGCAATGAGTACGCTTGTTTCTTCAGGTTAATATCTTCAACCAGATAGTAGAGGGTATGTCTCTCTCCGAAAAGTCAATYCGRATTATACTATTCGAGGAAGTCCTTTTCACTTAAATMTTTCAATTTAAAAATTCYGAAATACAGTATWTAATCAATTTTCTCAATGAAATATTGGTCGATCATATACTTGTCAGGTCTAAAGATATGAACATAGACTTAAATACAAAAGTATCTTCAGTGGCACTAAAATGGGTAGAGCAACAATTGCTTTAAAATGGATACAACACATATTCATATCTTAAGAATACGCAGAAAATTTGTAAAGAAAAAAATTTATTTTTGAAAAGTTAATTAAAATTTGTATGATTTCTCCCCCTCTATGAAACTAAAATAATCTCTACTAGAAATTTTGTTCATAAAATGACCAGTAGTTGAAGAAGATTGACAAAATGTCCGCATAAAATTATTTCCAAAATTTTGGCCATTTTTGGCAAAATTTTTTCTCAAAGCAAAAAGCAATCATCTTTAAGTATGAAGAATTGTATACAGAACATGCTGAAAAAAATTAAATGTATCCAATGAAGTGATTTACTTCTAAAGTTCGTTTTATTATCGAAATAGGAACTAATAAGCGATGTTTTTAAGGGGTTACATGGGTTTCCACCGGTAAAAAATAGACTTTTTACAACAATTTTGTAGGTATTCCAAGATCATCTAAAGTGAAAAATGCGTGTTTTAGCTAAAATCTTAACTTAGAAGTTGGACAAAGAAAATACACTGAAAATTGGATTTTTCTCAAGGCTGTATCTCTGAAACTATGTATTACTCGGATCAACTCGATAATTTAGGAAAATATTCTAGGGGCAAAATTTAATAAGGAAATACAATTGCCTTATACAATTGTATACATACAATTTTTTAAATCCTTCTCATGTAATCTCTTAATCTTCGCTCCAACGTCCTGTTTCGAAAATTATGGAGTCAATACGAATTTAATTCCAGTCATATAGGTACTTTGATTGATGATCCTAACTTACCCGAAACACCACACCGATTTTGTGATCTTGAAGATCTCGAATAATACAATCGAAAAGAGTTACTGTTTCCGAAACGATTGTTCAACCACCATAACCCACCCATTCAGTTTATCAGCAATGACATACACCACAAGCCTGTGAACAAGGGCGCTATAGTTAATCTATTGACCCGATTTAGTAACCCCAGATCCTAMAAACTACAATAATTTAACTTAGAACAGTTAGAAATGAGTTGAATGAAAAGTTATTCATCAACTTACTGTACTCTTTCTATAAATTCCGAAACAGGCAACTATTAAGGTGGCAATAGATCTACAGCACCGGAGCGCAGCCACTGACCATGCTCTCCGCTAGAAGTGTGGCGATACTAGCCTTGAGTTCATAGACCATAGGTTTTAGACTAGTTAAAGATGTCTCCATCTATGTCTATTGTCAGGAAGATAGTTAATCGTAAGAAATCTCATGAGCTCTGCGTCCGAAGAGAATTCATGCGGTAAGATCGAAAAATTTTACCGGATACCAGTTGCAAAAACTGCTTCWCGAATGTCCCCACTTCACCAGATCATGGCTAAAATACCTCGGATCTCACACCTTTTCATAGATTGACACTTTTTCGATACTTAATATTCAAATAAAGTAGTTTTAAGCTGGCTTCATAAAGGACCATACTTAGTAGCCTTAGTGTGATCCTCTCTCCATCTACAGGGCTTAGCTACCTAATCTAAACATTGAAACTACATCCCGAGCAGCTGAGTCAAATTTATGTAAGTTAATTTTATGTTTTCGAAATTTTGCTTGTTTTGTACACATATAGTCGCACTGTGTCCATTCGAAGGTGTCGGAATAAAATCGGCCAACAAACGGAATTGCGCTCCAGGTGAACAAGTAAACAACAATGTAAATACAATGAAACACATCGTCATATGCTTTTCCTGATTAAATTTTCTTTTTTACGGCGCAGTGAGATTGAAGTGTGGAAGCTTATGGCCACGACTGCGGGCCACCAAAGAAGAAGCAGATAGAAGCGAAAAAATATTGAATAAATAAAGCAGCAAGTGATTGTTTGCTTGTTTGTATTATTGCGATTGCTTCCCAATACACATAGCCGTCAGCCGTTGTAATCCGCTTAAGATTCCGGTTGGCAGCAGACACGTGTCCTTCACACACTTCCTTCCTTCCTTGCTCCACACCAAACAGTCTGAACATGAACTACATTCATGCACATGTCTACTTTCTCACTTTCTCTGCACTTTATATATAACACAGGAGTAGTTGCGTATAAGCGTAAGTCCACACTCACCTTATTAAAGAAACGGAATTCCTCCAGGACTTGGCTTTTCGTGTGCACTCAACACTTGTTGCTCTTGATTTTTCGCCAATATATGTATGGGGTTTGTCGCTTTAGGTTGCTGCAATTGCATTGACTTTGTRGCTTTATTCCGGCAATCATTGAGAGTCGTGCTAGTCGGACATTTCCGGTAATCAAAGAAATCCCTGCGCTTGCGGTTATTTGTACCGGTGTYCGTAAGGATATGGGTTTAATGTGTGTGCATAACTAAGTCTCTTAAGTATTCTACATTCATCGAAGGTGTGTGTGTGAAGTGGATTTTATTAATTTACATACATATATTTGAATTAATGGCATATTGTAACGATATATTACTCAYACGTAGTACAACTCATCATGATGTTGTTGCACCGGACCTACCATTCAAACCTTTTGTATTCTTGAATTATTTTTCATTAAAATGTATGTACGTGGGTAACTTTTCATATTTCTACTATTGCACACTTGTAGTTTGTTTAGATGCCACCTGATGTTTCCATTGAAAACTGACATATTTTAGTAAAAGRTCACAAGGTTATGCATTGAAACAAATTCCAATTGAATGCAACGTTTTAACATGCGCACAAGGTTGGAATTTTATAAAAACATGCTAAAGTCGCTAAGAATCTCGTGGTTACTTTTGTGGAAGATTTTGTCGAAACCCCAGACCCATAGAGTTGCAGCAAAGAGGGCAGGAGTTGCAGCAGGTCTCAGAGGAATATGTTTAACTTTTTCTACGATAGTAGTTTTTCACAAAGTATGATTTTCAAATATYAATTGAAGTATTTGATGCTAGATCATCCATACAAAGTGTAGAAGTAGCTGTATAAATCGTCATTCATGTGRAAAGTTGGGTGAACTTAATTAAGCATAATTCCARGCAAATCAATGACGGTTCAAGTAAACCAGTTAGATAATCAGAAATATGTAAGAGTGTTTTAAATATTTATTGTGATAGCTGACCAAAGAAAGTTAGAATGAGCGGGAACTTAGGCTCAATCCAACATCATTTACAATAAAGCAACGCACATAGAAATTATTCTAAATATCATCTTCTTCTCTATTGATTGGCGCCAACTGGAGATTCCATGAGTACCCAAGTCCTTCTCCACCTGATATCTTCATCAATTCGACATGACCTGTTCAGCGTAGCCACTCTCTCTTAATTCACTGAACTGTCGTCGTAAATCTATTTTATTCGCCACAGCCAATGCGCAAAGGACCACAAATCTTCCGGAGAACCTTTCTTCTTTGTCATTCCCATGCTTCTGCACCATTTAGCAGGATGGGGATGATAAGTGACTTGTAGAATTTGGTTTTTGTTCRTCGAGAGAGGACTTTATTTGGATTTCCAGGCTGACATTGTTGGTGGTATTKATATTGGCTCCAAGATAGAAGCAAATAATCAACGTCTTCAAGTCATGACTTCAAGTTATGACTRTCAACAGTAACGTGAGAGCCAAGKCGCSAGTGCGTTTGTGTGATGTTAGGAGATATTTCGTCTTGCCTTCGTYCACTGCCAGACCCATTTGCTTTGCTTCGTTGTCCGGCCTGGAGAAGGCAGWACTAATAGCGCGGGTGTTGAGGCCAATGTATCAACATCATCGACATAAGCCAGCAGTTGTACACCTTTGTAGAAGATTACACATTCTCTATTCAGATATTCAGATCGAATTAGTTTCTCCAGGAGTAGGTTGAAGAAGTCGCACGATTAAGAATCGCCTTGTCTGAAACTTCGTTTGATATCGAACAGCTCGGAGAGATTCTTCCCGGTTCTGACGGAGCTTTTTGGCTCACTACTACTGCTCAGCGTCAGTTTACACAGTCGTACAAGTTTTGCGAGGACACCAAATTCAGACATAGCGACATAGAAGTAGCCAAAACCAATATTTAAAATCGACGAAGAGGTGATGTGTGCCTATTCACATTTTCACAGGCCTTTACAAGATTTGGGCAATGGTGAATATCTGGTTAGTTTTCTACTCCATCGTCATTGACGGGATAAGAGGTTTCACCATTCCGGGTGTTAAGCTTTCATTGAAATTCAGCAGGTTGAAGATGTGTTCCCCCAGAATTTCAGTTTGATCTGGGCATCAATCACTAGATCATCTCTAGGAGTTCTACAAGGCTGCTCCGAGCATTACCCCTGTTGGTCAGCTTATCACTCTATTCGTAAACACTCATTTCGGCCTCTTTCTTTTATTGTCTACAAATGCGCTCCGCTTCAATCTCCAACTCTCGGTATCTATCTCATCCCACACGTGATGTGGTCGATTGTAACTTTGCGAGCTAGCAGTCTGTGTTATCTCCATTGCAACACGACACCCCTCATCGTACCAGCTATTCTTTTGCCTTGTCCAAAAACCAATGGTTTCGTTTGCTGCTGTACGTAAGGAGCTTGAAATTCATTCCACAGTTCCCTTATACCGAATTGCTGATGAGTGCTCTCGGCTGTCTGTTGTGACTGCAGCTTCTCGACGTCGAACCTTATTGTGTTTGTTCACGTGCATTCTCTGATTCTAAATATCAGACATGAATACTAGCAACTAGGCTGAACTTGTAGGCTTCATTAAGCGRTAATAAATTCAGTCCACACTTAGATGACAGCTTTCATTACAGCATTGTAGGGCAAAAGGCCATTATTTGGTTCCTTTTAATACATATGTTCATCGCTTTGACATTGAATGATACTTAAATAGTATTTGATCGTAAGTTCATATRTACATAACTCAGGTATAGGAAACGTTCATTGTTTTCAGATAGTAAATTTATTATTATATTATTATTTATATTATTTCTTATAAACTTATATTACATCTTATATTCTTATTTCTGCTTTGATGTCTGTTCTGAATGGTAAACCCATGTTTATGTTTTCTTATAAACTTATATTATAACCTAATAGAAATTATTCTGTGCACTTTCTGTTAATCCTTTTAGAATACAAGAATTTTCACTCATAGCTTTTACGACTAATAAATTAGACTACAATACTCTTAGTTCAAAATATCTTAGTCAATATACAGAAGAATTTGTCAGAAATAGTTCAAGAGGTCTATTAACAGCTGATGAAGTTAATCAGGCATGGATAAAATCTCTGGATTATTTAAATGCAATACTTACATATATCTGGCAGCAGTAATTGAGAATAGGGAGCAGTGTAGCCTACTGAAAACGAGAAAGATTACTCTTAACAAGAAAGTGAAACATTTTTTATTTCAATCTTTTACTTGATATTAAACGGATCAGTAATTTGGTTCAACGATATACTTACAATTACAACGATTGTACTTACAGTACAAAGTGAAACGGAAAACTTGAACCTTTATTAAGGATATCAAATCAAAATATAGGACGTAATTATCTCGAAGCGGTTCGATTTATCTCAAAARGTCCTATTTACTTTGGAACGCACCTTGTATGTTAAAAGTCGAACAAACCGAACCAATGAATCAATGAAATCTCCTAGGAAAGCGCAAAATTATATTAAGGGAAATAAATGGAAAGAGGAGTTCAATGTTAGAACTTATTCTAGATGATCTCCATATGAAAGCCTACAGTGTGTATTCTGGTCATCTTCTGAGAACCTTTTGAAGCAAACTGGGTTCAACAGATATTCTTTTTTACAGCTGAAAATATTTTTCACTCTTGAAGAATTTTTAAAAAGCAAACTGATTAAATCTAGGCGAAATGTTTAAAGACACAAAAATTACTACTGGTCAGAGATGGAGAACATGTTGTAAACAAATCGTTATTTCGRAATGCGCCACTGTGCCTTATCAACTGCAGCAATGGACGAGTCGTCTTAGGTCCTATGTTATGCAAAAGGTCGCCTTTTCGAATAAGATTTAGGACATTGCTCATTTAAGATATGCATTTTGCCCTAAAAACTAATCATATTGAACTGGAACTATAAAATTTTTTATAACAGAGCTTATTTTAAGGACTAGAGATCTGATAATCTGAAAAAGTAATCGACTAACAGTTTGCATCCAAAGTAAATCGTTTTATAATAAAAAAAAAATATTTTTCTTGATGATGAGCGATTAGTAGCAGTTGGATTGGCAGGTTTATCCTATAGTGCTGCAATCTGAGAGAAAACTTCGGAGATTGTAATGTTGCCTTAGACAATAATCCGTTCTAAATTACGCAAAGATAATTTGTCAAATAAAAAAGTATTTCATTCAAGGACTTGAGTTCAATTTGTATGGCAGCTTTACGCTTKAGTTGTTCGATCTCGTAGGTTCTTACAAATGAGCTGCTTTTAGTAAGAAAAAGTCGTGTGCAAAATTTCATATCGATATAKCAGAAAACTGCGGGACTAGTTCACGTATATAAAGACCGAYATGGCTAAATCGACTCGGTGCATTAGGCTGATCATTTCATTTTCTACATTCTCCGACGTTTGCTTTTGGGTGTTTGAAACTTTGTAATAAACTTAATAGATCTTGTTCGGGGTATAAAACACTATTTTAATAAAATAAATAGATTAATAAAATTACTACCTTTAGAAAAAATATATTTTTACTTTGAAAATATTTWTATCCATCAGCATTATTTTTTGCCATGATTTCCTACATGGCCCTTCACCAGTTGCAATACAAAAATCTCCTTCAACACAATTCAAAGACAACTTTGTTGCATACTTTGCGGCATTAAAGATACCACMACTTGTTAACCCCTAAAAGTATGCGTCGACTGCAGTGAACTGCTTTCAATTGCGCCAGTAAACCACTCACGCCCATCACAACGCACACACTCAAACACATTTACCATATATACCGACACCGTTTATACATACACTGCAAGGCATGTGACATTGGCATGACAGCGGAAAAAAACACAAAAATAGCCATACAAAATGTCATAAAAGTAAAATAAGTCAACGACGAAAAATTGTCTAATCTAATTATTACCTGCTTTACATTTTCCACAACATTTACTGTGCTATGCGGCGACAAAAAAAGCAAAAAAAATTGCAACACACACATGACAACCGTACGCGTCTGCCGACGCCTCCAATCGGCTGGTGATTATTACTAATACTTTGCGCGAATGTCCGCATAACGGCGCCGCCGACTCTGTTAACCGATTTTGTTGTAGAATTATAAGCCGATTTAGTAATTTACAAGACGCACTCACAGTCCAACATGGGTTGGCAGACAGCTGTGGGCCTTCGGTGGGCGTTAGTGCGTTACCAGTTTAGGCATTTTGCACCAGATTCACATAAATAGCGCCGGCGCTGCCGCCAGAGACGCTTTCAAGCATGCAGGGGTTGCGTTTGAGCCGCTTCAGCGGTCAAATGCCAACACGGTACCTTTGATGGCCTTCAACTGTCACAGTTACAGTTACCTCTGTATTGCCGCAAATAGCCAGCCAGCCAGCCAGCCAGCTTTCACCTGTCAGCTCTTTATACGTCAATCTTTGCTTTATTGTTGTAGTTGTATGTATGTATGTATATTGTGCCGGTTGGCATTCGCCAATAACCATATTGTTGCTTTTGTTATTGCCTGTAATAGAAACATGAATATTATGCCTGGCGCCAGTCAGCAAAGCTCCTGGGCCGGCATGCCAAAGTAGGCAAAAGCAAAAAGCTCGCTGGAAGTAGCCGAAAGCTCAATGGCTAATTTTATGCTCAAATGCCGAATTGAGCTAAAACGAAGCACCGGCAAAGGGCATAATGAAATATACATTGAGTTTTTATGACTGCGATTTCGCTTCGAAACAGSTGTTTTTGACAACTCCTACGGCGATGTGTGATTGTGTCGCTATCAGCTGTTAAATAACGATTTGTTGAGGTAATTCATATGCAAATATACGGAAGAGAACAACTTAAGGCTTTATTAGGGTATATGGCGCTTTGTATGCTTATGAATGCCCTCTTTAGATTCATATGTAGTATTTATGTAGTGTTATATGAATGGTATATTATAGGTGCTAGGAAATATAGCTCATCATATATTCGAAGTTGAACGACTTAATATTATGATGATGTTCGAAAAATAAAATATCTTGTATAGGCAACATCTGTTCCAAAGGCTAAAGTGTAATGATTTTTTTTTTTTTTTTTTTTTTTTTTTGTTCACCTCTCAGTTTCATACATCATTGGATCAGGGTATTAAAAGTAGTATGGGAAATTTTAAAAACAATTATATGATGAAATATACTCCTAAAGGAATTATTATATTATAAATAACTGATATATTATATTTATATATCAGTATCTTTGTATGCATATACTACAACTTTCTACCTCAATTGTGTAGGAAATATTTTTGATTCGATCTTCACTTCTAAACCTCTATTAACTTCTAAGCCCCTTTTCCGGCATCGGTTTCGATATTCAATCCGTTTTCAGTAAGCCAAAAATCGGAACTTTAAATTACATCTTTAACCCAGAGATCTTTCCAGACTGTTACCAAATTTACGGAAAATATAAAGAATACAAGCCAWAGTATTTTCTCCTTAATATCATGAGACTGGGAGTGAGTGAGAGTACAGCTGTCCCATTTGTGATTTAGCTCGAGATGACACGAAGAGCTTGATGTGCACTAATCGAGAGGGTTTTGAACGCTGTGCTGCCAGTGCATTTTCCAAGCATTGAAGGCGTCACGGGCGGTGTGAGCTGGGACATTGTCGTGGTGCAACTTCCAATCGGTTGCGATGTCCTGTCGGACCCGATTGACCCTTTGTTTAAGTCTTTTAAACTCTTCTACATGAAACTTGGCGTTGACGGTTTGTCCAGGAGAAACAAATTCATAGTGGACAATGCCTCTGATRTCAAAGACGGCAATGAGCTTCGTTGTCACTTTGGATTTGGTCATTTATTAGGACCTCTTCCCAGCCCTCCATTATTTTTCAATTGTTGCAATAWTCCGAACATGCTCTGGAAAGCTGCTACCTTTGTGCGATTTTTTGAGTATAAGTCATTAGAAGCGCAAACAGACATTTTTATTCACTCAAATATGTCGAATTTTATGCCTGAAAAAGTGCTTCTGCGTTGATATTTTCTTCTTCCACAAAAAATCATACTTCACGATAAAAAGGAAGGAGCTGTAGACGCTTTAAATGCTGAGAATTTGGCCAATCGCCCCACTGCTCATAATTTGGGCAGGTCGGTAACAGTGGTGTGTAATTACCTGAGTAGCAAAGAAAACTATGGCCAGAGAACTTACTCTGATCGAAAAAAAATACAGTTGCGGAAAAATAGACAATGCGCTATCAAAAAAACTTTCGGTCCTAGGTAATTTTTTCCAATGAGAAAAAGTTCAACCTCGATGGCTTTTTGGAGAGATTTACGAAAATATACGCGATATTTTTAAAAATGCAATTTCGGCGGAGGCTCACTTATGATACGATTCGGATTTTCAAAATTTGGGACAGTTGCGTTGGCATTCCCTTCTCGCCGAATGAAAAGGTCTGAGTACCAGGAAGTATTAGAAGCAAATCTATTAAGCTATATAAACAGTCAGAAGGTCCACAAAAGCGCAAAAATATCGATCTATCGGAATGACCAGCTTGTTCTCCTGCTATAGGTCCTATTGAGAACATCTGGGCATGGCTGGTAAGAAAGACTTACGAGGATTATCGTCAATTTCTGAGCTGAAACCCGCCATTTTGGATACATGTGCTTTATTAATGCTCTCATTATATCAACTCAATGGGAAATGTAATATTCGCTTTTTTTAACATTAATAAAAACATAAAAAATGATTAGGAATAAAGAGAAATTTGTTGCTTTCCTTTTTCCGTTCTGGAAGGGCTGTCTTTATAGCAATGAAACAGCGTCTGCAGAGCATTCCGTTTACTACYTACAATAGTAGGAAAAGTACTATTAGAAAAATATTACAGTATTGTTGGAGTTACCGTAAAGCTTTAAAATAATAGCATTTGTTTTTGAAATGGGAACACATTTTTTTCCAGTATTTCACAGTAATATAATGTCTTTGTAAGTGTATTAATATCCGTAAAAAGAATTTAGCGATTTTGATTTAGCAATAAGTAAAAAGGTTTCAATGTCCCATTAATCGATGGAATTTAAAATATATGTTTGAAAATAACGGTTTTCTTTTAATTATACAGCATACATAATTTGAAAGAAAGAAATGAAAATATGGAGCGAATTCGTATATTTGTAATACTAATATAYATACATACGAGTTGTAAATGAAATTTCAAAACCAAAATTTTGAAATAAATTTGTATATAAATTCCGAGTATTTTAATAGATTTACTAGATACCTAATTCGTCATACGCCGTGTGCCTCATACATACATAACTATCTGTAGTAGTTATTCATCATACCACCCTCAACGAACACGATACGCTTGAACGCATACAAAGCGTGCCGAAGCACTGAATTAGCGGTAACTATCAGCTGCTCATCACAGCTGATGAGAGCAACCTGTTAATGCGGCACGTGTCAGTTCAGCTGTCACTTGAGCAGCAAGTGTTTATTACATACGTAAGTAAGCGTGTGCCGTTATTGCGGCGAATTCGAGCAATGTTGTTCTTATCAGTTTCGCTTTCGTTTGTCCATCAGCAACAATAACAAATGGGAAAAACAAACGCCAAAGTCACTACAACAACAAAATATAAATATTTCTTGCGTTCGCTTTTCGCCAAAAGAAAGCAACTAATTTGAAGAAGTATCCCTCRTTTGTAGGCACGTCAGTGTATGCGTTGGTTGCCAATAGCAACACATTGTCAAAGTTTCACTCAGGCGTTCCACATTTTTCGCAAAGAAAACAAGACACAGCGATAAGAAGTGAAAACAAAAACCGCTCGAACAAAAATGACCCTTGCGAATGCTATTTTGAGGCAGTTCGTGCAAAACCAGCCAAGTGCTGAACGCCCAAAACTCAGCTTGATGCTAAATAACTGTTTTTATTTGTTATGAAATCACATTTACTGCTCWGCTAATGGGCTAATTGATATCGTAGTGTTTGGCTGCCGGGGAATTGGTGTGCAATAAAGGATAATAAAAACAGTTAACTGTACACAAAGTGTTTGSAAAGTGATTTGTGTGGCAGCTTAAATATTCGGCTATGCTCGTGCCGCTGCTTGCCGGCAGGTGAGTGTCGAAGGGAATTGTAGTATATAAAAAAAATATGTTCAGATGTCTGTGAAGAAAGTGATAGTGCAGGGTCTTCACGCTATCTCAAATATGCAATGGGGTCTATGGATGTGATTAAAATGTTGATATTTGTTTGTTTATTAAAACAACGACTTTGGACACATCAGTTTTAATAACCTATGACAATTTTGTAACTTATGTCAACCTTTTCCAATAGTAAACAAAACATTATAAATTATTCGCTTTCATTCAAAAGCTGTGAAATGGTTGGCTCATGCCGTGCGAATCGGCCCAGAAGCTCTTTAAAAATGTATCCGGGTCAACATTTTRCAATGACAATAAGTGCATATAATTTTAATTACATAAGTTTAGTATAACCCACTAAGTTGGTGCACTATTAGTTGCTTTCCGTTTTTCCAACGAACTCTGGCTCTAAGTATTTGCCAAGCCAAAAATATGTATTTTTTATTTATTATTTGTATATTTTTATAGTTGGAATTCGGATCCGTTCATGKATTCCTCACCAGACGGAGTCACTGAGTTTCATTCATTAGTCGTTGACGCAGCTAATCGTATGAACTCTYCGTCAAACCAAGGAAAATAGCCCGAAGCTTGTTACAAAATCACCCAGAATGTTTTTGTTCCTAATCCTTCGTTATCTTAGTCTATTTTCTAGAATTCCTTTGTGAGTATTCTAGCATGTGAATTCAAAAGTGCACGGCTTACCATGGTAAAACAAACATAACTCCCTTCAAGAGTGATACACTGATTATAGCGACCTTCCAACTTTGGTTACCATTTTTGTAATGCGATTTCTTCTTTGCTTCAAAATAGGTATCAGATTTGGCGATCACCTCGTCATTAGACAAAAATTTCTTTCCAGCGAGCATCATATTGAGGTCCGAAAACAGGAAATAGTCGCTGGGACCAGATGTGGAGAATACGGTGAATGCAGAAGCAATTCCAATCCTAATTCTGGGACTTTCGCCATCGTTTTCCCTGACATGTGACACGGTGCATTGTCTTGGCGAAATAGCATTATCTTTTTCTTCGAATGCTTTTTCGGCGATTTCGTCTTTCAAACGGTCCTATAATGCTATATAATAGTCGCTGTCATAACTAGGGATGGCAACGATTAATCATTTGATTTAATTAATTGCTTATTTTCAATCAATTTACGATTTAATTGCATCGAAACACCTTTCCTAATTGCTCGACTATAACTCGAGTGATTGCAAAATAATCGTAAACAGCATTTTGAAATTTAATACATTTTATGTTCATCTAAGTTAGCGTACAAGGGTCGAAATTGGTCGCATCAATCATTAATGACTGGAAACGGTGTAARCATAGTTAAATTCTAATATGTCAACGTAATTTAATATCAACAAAKGAATGTCTGGTAACACTGCATTTACAGTTAAGYCAAACGCACTTTACGTTCAGTTGTTTGAAGAGCAATGGCGCCAGCTAAAAGCGAAGTGTGGAAATTTTTTAACAAAATAAGCCAAGCGTTTAAAATGAAAGCATGCAACTGTAGCCTACAAATTGGTGGTAAGTTGGAGCTATCGGTATTACATTTTAAATTTCTTCTAGTTATATATAAATATATAACAAATTAGTCTCTGCAATCTAGGATTGCGTTAGCGTTGTCCCCAGTTATAAAGTTTTTACGTACTGAAATAATAGTTCATGATACTATCGAAACGGCCAGCGAGTCGTCAGTGGAATCGGTAGAAGTTTATCGAAATAGCTTTTTCTTCAAACGTGGTTGAACAGAGAATAAATTTTCTTGACTTCAATGAATATACTTTCATTTATGCTAAGACAAAAGAATTTTTAATACGATATTTTAATTTCATTTCCGTTTTGGTTCTTGTGTGTGTATGTATACCAAMATAATTTGAATGTCTGAAATAAGAATATAGTCTCCTATATTTTATTGRTTTCATTTTTACGCAAAGTTACAAAACATCGTCTTTCAAGCAAGAGGCAATTCTTTTACTTTAGGATTGTTGTACATATTTTGAAAAATTTAATGTCACTGTGCTATTTAACTTCAAATATAGGACAATTAATCATTTGATTATTTAATCGATTTAAAAAAATTTTGCCATTTCTAGTCATAACCTTACCAGCGGACAGCGTTTTTCTTCTCAAAAAATCTCCACTCAAATTTGGGGGTGAAATGATGGATGGGTGAAATGATGGAGCCATATTTCATCAAGTGTCACATATCAACACAAAAACTCGGGTTCATTACACTTAAAAATCTCCAACCATTAAATCATCAACACCAAGCTGGCGTGGCACCCATCACGCTCAGAGCTTTCCTACACCCAAATATTCATGAATAATATGTTATCTTTAGAGTGGCTACAACCTCACAGAACTTTCCCTTTTGGTGATCTAAATTTATTTTATCGACCTTTTTAATGTTTTCGTCGGTAACAACCTCTTTAGGRCGTCCACTTCGTTCACCGTCTTTGATGCTTATGTCAAACCGTTTAAACTTTGCCTACCAATCCTTGATGGTTGATTTTCCTGAGTCAGTGTTCGAAAA
>NW_017534619.1:937650-942647 GCF_001853355.1 Bactrocera latifrons
TATGCGCCTCTGTGGGCCAACATTGCCCTGCAGTGCCAAGAATGAAGCGATTACAACTACAACGGCGACCTCAAACACTATGTCACTTTGGTGTTGCTGTTGTTGCTGTCATTTGTGTACTAGTTTGCTACCGCATCCAATACTTAGCGTGTCCTACCGTTGCGCCTCGAAGCTACCGTTTCAATTGGAATTAGAAGAGCACTTTTCTCAATTACATATTTGAATAAAATTATCTAGCGTAATAGCGCTGCACACATGCTTACACACACACACACACATATATATACATACATATGTATACTTATATGTGGCAAATTCTTTTCTTTTCTCTGATTGCTGCCACTTGCCACCGCGTTGCAGGCGATAAGTTAGAATTTGCGTGGAAGTGACTTGAGCGYGGCAGGAGAGGAAGAAAATTAGTTTACTCGCCCCTTTAGTCATTTGTGTTCGCAATTACTGCACATGTACATATATGTGTGTGCACAGGGTGGTTCATAGAGGTTACTTTTAATTTAAAGAAGAGAAAAATTTAACTTCCGTTGCACCGAATCCATAATTTCCTTTTCAAACACAAACGGATCCTTACAAGGACTTGATTCCGATTGTTCAGCGATATGTTATARTGGTCCGATTCCGACTTCAGCAAAATATCAGATGGATGTAGCAGAAACTAAGGGACTAGTTCGTTTATATATAGACACACGGCAAACGACTAGACCGATGTTTCCTTCTTGGTGTTAAAAACTTCGWGGGAAACTCAATATATCCTGATCAGAATATAAAGATAGCAAGAGTCAATGCTTCTTSGGTTTGTCAGAGTTTTATTACAGAAAGCCAAGTATGTTTTTGCAGACCAATTTCGGTTAAGAGACAGTCYCGAGTAGCTTTACAGTACGGAAACCTATGTGTCAGTTTTCAAGACCTTAGAGATGGTTTTGGTYCAATCTTATCAATCACTAACGTCTTGAAACAACGTTCCCTAAAGAAACACCGCAAGTCTTAGAACACTAGCAACATAGTTCAACCGATAAAATTACTTTTGGGTAGTGTGGATGGTGGACAGACCAAAAAGCTTCTACTTTTAAGCGAGAAGGTACTTAGCAACTTTGTAGCAGTCATCACATGCCATTTATCTCATACACTCCATTTTAAAAATATGGATATATATTATTTTGTCAAAAAAGTCTTGCGGTATTTTTGCGGTGTTTTTTCATAGCATGACCCATTGCGAGGAATAAAACTAGAACTACGCGCTCTCAGCGCCAACTAGCGAAAATACCGCAAGACTTTTTTGACAAWCTAATATATAGAATGATCAGACACTAGAACATTATTTTTCGAATGCCCAGCTTTCAGCTTGTTCAGACCGAAGAAATTCACTCAGTTGATGAGCACGAATCAACTATTTACCACTCGTAAGCCTAATGGATGACCTAAATTTGGCTGCTAGTGGATTGCCGCCCTTGCACCTCACTTTTCAAACAACCTACCAACCAACATCATAAATTTTCTAGCAAATGAGCATTAATGGTCTTGTAGCATATTCCTGCTCTGAGTTGACCAATGGAGAACGGAGAGATGGCTTCTCAGAGATTTAGTAAACTAGTCACTCMAGAGATTGATTTTAATGGCTTGATTTGCCGCCAAAGCGCTGATTGACATTGTATTTCTACCAAAATTTTTCGGGTAAAAGCCAAGCCATTCATTCTTCGTAATCTGCTTCAACGACCAATCTTTAAAGACGCTTTGCTTGTGAACCTTATCATATCTTTATATGATGTGCAAGCATATTTTTCAGGAATTATACTATTCAATATAAATAATATCTGTCAAGTTTAACAACGACACTAAGTTGTCAAAACWGTTCAGCAAAAACTTTACCACAAGCTTTAGTTGAGTCCACAATTACTCACAAATGCTTCGATTCGAGACCAATTGTATCCTATATTAATAAATGTTTTAAACAAAAAACATCTTAGGGGACACCCTGTATCTATGCAGTACGTCCACATAGCATTCTAATACTGACTTAAGCTTGGCGTGGCGATTTTCAAATTGCTTTGTATCTGCTACAACGGCAACCGGCGTATGCGCTGAAATCACTCCTGTCACTCGTCGGCATCAAGTCCTCACTATATTGCCGCCGATTTGTGTCGAGCGAGTAAATAGTGGAAATTTAGTGCATTTCGAATGCAAAATAAGGAATGCGAAAAGCGKAAAACAACGGTGCGTTGCTGCTGTTACAACGCCCGCCCAGCTAGGCTAACTGCTCCATTGCCTGCCACATGCAACACACTGTCAATCAAGTGGTGGCGGTTTACTTCCTAGCGCATAAAATTGTTGTAGTGACAGTTACAGTTGCACTCGTGGAAAATTATAGCGATCAAGTTGGGGGAATTCATTCGTCATCAGTTGAAACGTACACCGCAATTGTTGTGCCCCTAGCATACAGTGGGTCGTATTAGCAGAAAGARTGGCACATTTTTATTAATTGTAGAGGAATCAAATATTTACAGCGGTATTTAGGAAATAAATATAATATGTGTAAAGTGCGAATTGATTCTAATTGGGATTCGTGGTGCCAAGTTTTACTCGGCTCGGAACGAGTGACAGAATTCGTGGCAAACTTTTTTGAATCAGAAATTCGCTGTGGAATTTTTTTTTTTTTTTCAATTTAAATTTTTCAAAAATTGTATTGACTTGTCATAACCCGCATTGGTAACTTATCCCTAGAGCACCCCTTTGGATTTCTTCCACGCTCTGCGATATTTTTTTTCGGTATTTGACTACACCTTATCGGATGTATGTTCGGAACACATTTCTTATACTATTATTATTCTGGGTTCCGTCTATAGCTTGGCAAAATTCAACTCTTGTGCAAATAGTCAGTATCATTAAAAACTTTTAGAGATTGCTCTGCTGAATGTGACCTAAWCGGAGTACGTTTCGGTTAAGTAGTCACAATTTTATTGGCTTGGCTATTGTATACAGTGACTTACAAAAGTGCTGGCTATTATAGGAAAATGTAAAGGCTTGCGTTTAAATATTTATGCTGGACTAGYCATCTACCGCGTTTTCACCATCTTTGAAAAGATGTTTTCTTATTTCTTTATGTTCTATTTAGTGTTACCTTCTTGGAACTTTTCGCTGGCCTTGGACCGGGCAAGTTGCAAGAGTATGAAATGTTCGGTTTCACCAATTGTAACCCACTGTGGTATATCAACGTCAACACAGTTTCCAATCATTTGACATCCAGATGTGTTGGCTTTTCGATGTGCTTAAGTCTCTRCGTGGCTGCGAACGGCAATTGCATATTCTATGCATGTAAAACCAGATACCAGCCCGATAATCAACGTATTATCTCACCGTTTTACCCTCGATTTCCTGTTCGCAATAACTACGCACACCTTTKCCTTGGACTTCTTTTTCTTGTTCTTGCATTGTGATCTCTGTGCTAAAGCGTTCGATACAGCCTCACCGCTATGTTAGCCACGGTATTAGTTTTACCTCGAAACGCAARAAAAAAGACGTTGCAAATAGAGCAACACGAAATGTTCAAGTGGGCGCATTGCGGCGCGAAAAATTGCCGCTGATAGAGCAGCAATAAAAACATTAAGTGCGATGTAAGCACACAAAGGCATTCGCAGCCACAGGTGGCGCTGCCACTCCAGTAGCGGAGATTCCGTTTTAAAATTATAATWAAATTTCGCCCCAAAATCCAGTTTGCCATCTCCACACGCCAGCGTTTAGCCAGCACATCAGCTGAGCTTAGAGAAATTKATGTGGGTATGTAGATATGTACTCGACACTGTAAATTGGCAACACTTCGTGCTCGGTATCAGCTGTTGTCCGGTTAAAGTGAGAAATCTAATTTTCGCATTAGCTGCAACATGAGTTAACTAAGTAGGTTTTGCAGGGAAGTCACGATGGAATTCATATAAGCAATTTCAACCTCTGGAGCTTAATGGAAAATTAAATAATACAGATCCACCGGGACTACTTTAGAATCTTTTCTTTARAAAAACAATTTTTTCTTTTACRGACATTAGATCTATTGGTTTTTCATTGAACATTTTTTGATGTTGAAGATTTGTTTGGAACTTGAGAGTTGAACAATTTCCCTCAATTTCTATATGCACCTCAATAGACACACTAAAACGCAACATGGAATGATTTGAGGGGTTATGGTCAGTCAGTGGCACGAAAAAATGACAATTTTCGGTTTTTTTATTGTTTTTTTTTTTTTTGTTTTTTTTTTGCTATTGAATCGTGTTATCTTACAAATGTAGTAATATGTCATTATTATAGAATGTATTGACTTGAAGTCACGAAAGTTTCAAAATAAAACGAAAAATAATTTCCAAAGTTATAGTTGTTTGTGTTGACCCTGTTCCAAAAAAGGGTACTTGCGGTGACAACCATAAGTCCTTGGAGATTCATCTAAAGTCGATCGGACAAAACAAAAATTAGTTTTGTATATAAATAATCCTGGGCGTGATCGAAGGATTTTTTATTTTTTTCAAAATTAACAAAATGGCGGCCACAGGAAATTTTTTTCTAAATTTTGGGAAAAAATCAACAGTTAATTGGTCATAAAAAATCGAAATTTTTGAAAAAATTAAAACSGTTCGATCAGGTCCGAGTTTATTATGCATTCTAAAAGCTGTATAAATTTCATTAAAATCTACTGAGCGGTTTTCGAGTTACAGTTGTCACTAGTTCAAAAAACATAATTTTGAGAAAAACGCATTTAAAGTTTCACACTACCGCTTTGAAGTGCGCGAGCTCTCTTTGTTGTTTGKTAAATAGCTCAAAAACTAATTCTCGGATCAACGTGAAATTTTCAGAGAATATTTTTAAGATATTACACTTAACGAAAATGCAAAAAAAAAATTTTGGAATATTCTGACTACCCCTAACCTCTTAAGCTTCATCAATATATACAGCTACTTAACGACAATGAAAGTGTAACATTTGGAGATGACAACCCGATTCGC
>NW_017534619.1:943125-987302 GCF_001853355.1 Bactrocera latifrons
ACTTCGGACTGAGTCGGCAATTGGGAAGTAAAGTCCTCTCGCGACGACCAAAAACCAAACTCTATAAGTCACTCATTATTCTTATCCTGTTATAGTGTGGAGATTTGGACAATGACAACATCTGATAACATGGCCTTGATATTATTCGAGAGAAAGGTTTTGTGGAAGATCTATGGGCTTTTGTGGATTGGCAACGGCGAATATCGTAGTCAATGAAACGATGAGCTGTTGGAGATATATGGCATAGTTCAGCGAATGAAGAGACTGCGGCTGCGCTGAATAAGTCATGTTGTCCGGATGGAAGAGGACACTCCAGCTGTGAAKGTTTTCGAATCAGTCCACTCCGTTGGAGATCAGGTGGAGAAATAACTGGCTGCACTTGGCCTMCCGACTTGGCGCTAAATAGCGAAAAAACGATTGGCCCGTTATTAAAAACCTAATTTCGACTTAAAGGTTGTTTATATGAAAAAACGTAGCTAGAGGGACTGACGTAGCGTTTTTCATTGAATGTTAACCGCTGACAGGATACGGATTCAGATTTAGTGATACATACATATATTTCGTTACTCCATGAATGTACCTCTGAAAGGTATTATAACGCGGTTAATACTTTTTTTCTTTTTTTTTTCTTTTTTTTGTTTTTGTAAGTATGCACATGCTTGCTTTTTTTGTTTTGAAAATATGCACACGCTTGGTCTTATCAACTTCGCCACAATAATTTGCCTTCCTTTTGAGCTTTGAGGAAGCACTTAGCATTAACGAAATGTCTACTCGCTTTTGAAAGGAAGCAGACATTTGCCAACTAATGTCATCGCTGCTCATTTCTCGATACGCCAAAGTTCAGGCATGTGGAATATCTGRAGTGTAATAATCCCACAGCTTATGAAGTTAATTTTTCATCTCAATGATTTTTCCAACAGCTACCGAAATAATCGTATTGCAGCCGCAATGGCCGGACAGCTKTGCCACGGCGCACCAGCGACAGCAGGCAACAGCGGCAGCAACATCAATAACAGCAAATGGCCAAATGCGTGTTGGTAAGCGGGACTTTTTTAAAAGATGCACCTGCAGCAAGCGCTGAACACACACACACAAGCGAAGACGCGGTGTTTGTTGCAAGAGTGGTTGATGGCGAGCAACGGCGCTTTCTGCAGCTGCAGCTGCTGTGATTGCCTTTCGCAATAAATCTCAATTGAAATGGCGCCCAGCCTCGGCAACTTAACAACGGTTTTTCTGCTTTCTTTCATTGCCGGTTACTTTTTCGTTGGCTATCGCTTTGTGGCGCATTTGCGGCTRCKGCAGCATCTGCCTACATACTTGCCATATACGAGTGGTTGCATGCGTATRTGTGTGTGTGTGTGTGAACAACGCCTTTGTAAGCTGCATAATTCGTACTCGCATTTGCGATAAGTGCGCTTATGTGCCTGTGTGTGTTTGTGTGTTGGCATCACTTGCGCTACTTTTCTGCTACTTAAATGCTTTCGGCTGGGTCCGTTGCGGCCTTCTTCTGCCAGCGCGTCGGGCWGCCAAGCARCCGGCTGGCGCAGCAACTCCGGCAACGAACCATTCAATAACCGTTCAACCATTCAACTGTTCAGCTATTGCCGTTCGATTCCGTTTATTTGTCGCTAGCTTTGCTTGCATCTTGTAGCAACAACAATATAATACAATAAAACAACAACATTAGCAAGAAAACAACAGTAATAAGCCGCTACCACATTGACTGCGATTATTATCCGAACGCAATTTATGCTGCCTGCGCCGCCATTGTGGCAAGTGGGGCTCTTGTGGCAAGTGGCAAGTGGCACAGGCTGTATGAGCGCGTGTTGCATTATTGATAAGGCCAAAGTCAGCGTGCAACAGCAACATGTATACATGCATATATATCCGTAGTCATGCCACATTTAACAGCAACAATAACAACAATATGCAACTGCCAATGTCCATGCCACCGATGACATGATGAAATKCAGCATCACTTGCGATCTGTTGCCAACTGTCAAAACCAGTTGAACACGCGCCAAAGCGTTCACTTTACAACATTCGCCGCCGTTTGCTAAACAAACATGAACATTCACACACTCACACACACACAYGTGCGAGCTTATGATCGCAGCAATCACGATCGCCACGAACTGCCAAGATGATTTTGGCAACAGCTTGCTGTCATAGCCGCCGATCTGCATCGACAGACAGACAGACAGCAGAATGCGCAAGCAGCGACCCGACATTAGCTGTCGCCCCCTCCCCACTTTCCCCCTGACAACGTCTTCGTCATCGGCCTCATCATGGGATTAGTCACCGTTTGTGTGTAGAATTGGCCGAAAATAATTGAAATAAAAAAGCGTCGAAGCAAAACTTGATCTACCGTTGCGCTGCGACGGCATTCGTCCRTGAAAAATGAGCGTGAAGATTAACATACGGCCTAGAACGCATTTGAAATTTGAAATGCGCTGTGCCAGGCTGGGYAGGATCGTGTACTTTCCACAACAAGATTGGTTGGAAATTTGTGATTGGCTGAAGAATTCAATTTCAGCAATGCAAATTAGAGAGGCGCAGGCAGGTCTTTGACCTTTGATGTGACTTAAAAAATATATTACTAAGCAATGTTTGAAGATCTTTTCGAAATAAGTGATGTTTTGAATTTCAAATCACCGTTTAGAACTTTTTAAAAGCTAAAATTTGCAGACTATCCTTATCCATTTTGAGATTCTCTACTTTTTTAATTTTTTTTAAGAAAAAACACATAAACTTCAAATTTAATGGGGAATGTTTATTATCATTCGAAAGAACATTCATTTATTTTTTGATGATTTTCAAAAGTTCGCCGCGGTTACTTCTCAGATGGTCCATCCGTTGAGTCCATTTTGCGATGAMTCGTTCCTGCATTTCGACTAGTAACTGGCGAAAGACAAGTGTGATATTTTGCTGCCTGAATGATGAGCGGGATTGTCCGCATAGATTTTCGACTTTACCAGAAATAAGTCTAACGGTGTGAAATTATCTGCTCATGTGAGTGTTCTCTCAATAAATCGATTGATTGATGCGATGTGTGGGAAGTGGCGTCGTTTTGTTTTTGAAAAAACCACACMAAACCGTTGTTTTTTCTRRATSAAATGACAGCTCTTACATCACTTCAAGTKGCTTTTCGTCTCAAATGTGGCAATTTTGCCATTGAGCCAGAAAAAGCACTCATCGCTGAATAAAATTTGGCTCGAAAACGTCGGTTCTTTTTGGATCTTCAATCGCTCTTCTTTTTTTCGGCATATAGCATGGCGAGAGATTTCAGAGCGATATCTTGAAAATGAGGGACTAAAAGGAAAATAATTGCAAGCTGCCTGAATGTGACTTGCAGGTATTTTGGTCCACTCACGGACGATGGCTTTCTTCAGCATCTCGAGACTGGTGTATTTTTTACTTCGGACCTTGCTCTCCAAAATGGCCCAGAGAGAATATTCCATTGAATTCGTATCTGGTGAATTCAAGAACCATTGTGTGGTCGTAATGAAGCTCGGAACGTTGTTTTTCAGCCATGTTTGGTTCACTCCCGCTTTGTGAGACGGTGCTGAGTCTTGTTGAAACGTCCATGGTTTGTGTCCGAAATGTTTGTTTGCCCACGGCTTCAAAGCAGCCTCCAGGACACTTTCCCGAAAATATGTCGCATTTGCTTTGACGCCAGGCTCGATAAAARCAATTGGAGAGCGCCCATCTCCGGTGCCAGCGGTCCAAACCATTATTTATGGCGGGTRCTGCCTCCTRGTRGCCAACTGATGACTTAGATTCTCGTATGAACGGTCGCTCAAGTAAACCCTGTGGGTTTGAGAGTAAACGAGTTGCTCMACTGCTTCGCTCTCTCAAATCTTACTTGTTGCAGCTTCGGTGTGAGATCATGGGCCTTTTGGAACTTATAACGCTTGACCTTGAGCTCATTTTTCAATATACGTCGGATGCAGCAGTCGGATATTTTAATTTTTTTTTTTAGCCATTTGATTGGCACTTCGTCGTGGACTTCGCTAAAGGGGCTTCTTCACTTTCCGAATCATCTCACGTGTCGTTGCAGTCTTTTGATGACCACCTTCATGGCGTTTCGCAATGCCAGCGGTATCATTGTAACGAGTGAAGGTGCGATAAGCAAAAACTTTATTCACATTAAAGTTGCTGGCAGTGATTTTCCAGCTAAATATAAAGCACACTATTACGTTTGAATTCCAGCGCTGATCACTCTTTTCTGCGTTCACTTTTGGCAAAACGCTTTTGTGCACTTGTGAACAATACTCCGAACTGTCATTCAGCAAATTTATAAACAACCGATTCCAGTGCGACAGCTGCGCGAACGGTCGAAGTTGGTTACACTTCGAGTGCTGGGCCCTGTATACAAATAGACGGACGAATATTGCTAAGTCGACTCAGCTTGTTACGCTGATCATTTATATGTATWTACTTATGTATAGTATACTTTAAAGKGTCTCTGACGYTTACTTCTGGGTTTTACAAACATTATGGCAAAGTTGGCATACCTTGTCCAGGCTAGAAATACMCAAAGGTATTATAGTATAATCTTTGAAGAATTTTCAGTTCAAATTTCATGGAGAAATATAAAAAATACGGCAACGCCTGCATCTTCTCTAGAGCATCTCAACAAAAGACGGTTGGTGTTGCCCTCATAATTTGGTGCTGTATTATCGGAAGTTAATAATTGATAGTAGTTCTTGCTGGTAACACTGAGAGAGTGTTTTTAATTACAATTTTTAATGGAAGGAAAGCACTCGATTTTTAGTCATGTATTTTAAGCAATATATTATGTGAATATTCGCTCTCACGCACACAAAAAAAAAAAAAAAAAAAAAAAAAAAAAAAAAAAAAAAAAAAAAAAAAAAAAAAAAAAAAAAAAAAAAAAAAAAAAAAAAACTAAGCAAATTACAATAATCAGTAAGAACAACAACTCAAAGTGTTTAAGTAAAATATTTGTATTTTTTTGTGGCATAACAATAAAATTAGTGAAATCAATACACCGCAAAGTGGTCATAATCCATAAAAACGATAATCCGATACCACAATAGCTACAATAACAACAAACAAACCAACGTGACAGGCAATAGGCAGCGCGCTCTAAAACGAGCTATGAGATACAATCARAAGAGAAAATAAATTAGAATACTGAAAAAGCAGCAACAGCAATTGATAATGGCAAACGAGTGGAAAAATGCGAAAACAGTAATAATAGCAACAACAACAAAGTGAATTGACTTGGAAAAGCACAACTACGGCAACAACAACAACTGACACAACAAAAGTGAGTTGAGCTTATAAAAACAGGTGGAAAAACGGTTGCCGCAACGGCAATTACAACAATAATAATAACARCAATAACAACAACAARAATAACAAGATCAACYAACAACAACAAGATCAATAGCAGCATTGGCACTGGCCTATTGTTCAATTGTTCAATTCTGTGGCAGTTAATTGTATCCATTGCAGTTACTACCGTTTGTTGTTGCCACTGTCATTCCTGCTGCCTTATTCTCTTATTTTCCACTCGGCGAGTATGCAGCGAAAAATGGGAAAAATTAAATATATTTATTACCGATAAGCGTTGGAAGGCTACAACAATAACAACAAAGCAATTGCTGAACTCAAATAAGTACCGCAATGTCGATCGGTACAAATGGACGCGCCAAGAATCATACACACACACACACACACATAGTCGTACATATGTACGTGCTACCATATCGRCCTAAACATATGCACATCTGGAAATGAATGCATGTGTGTGTATGTATGTGCGAACTGGAGTCCATGCATAAGCAAGCGATATTATGGAGCAGGTTTTGCTCTCAATACCCGGTAGTGCCATGTAATGTTGCAGCAAAAGACTGAACTAAGCGCAAGCTGCAATGTTGGGAAATGGAAACAACGTGGCAAGGGTATTCCACAAGATTTAAACATAATTTTTGTTTTATTCACTCGAACATATACATATTTAGTAAAGCTTAAAAGAAAAATAAATGCCAAAACTTTTTTCCTTAATATTTACAAGAATACCCTTTCCGATAGCTCCAGTCTGTGGTTCAACCTCTTAATAWGGAGTTCATAGACGAGGAATTCGCTCAAAAAATGCACTCATACCTACTCTCGGCTTCTATAAGAAATGCTATCGATCAAACTTATGATGGATTCTCCTGATTTCATGAAAGAAGTCACTACCTTTCGGTACAAACCAGTTCAAACTCGAAAATAACTATTCCGAAGCGAATAGATCACACCACTTGGCTTAAGCCACCGTTATGGAAACTGTTATTGGCTATTGTGGCGCTTTGTGTTGCTTGATCAGCACTTATTGGCCACTTGTTGTGCTTGTGGCGGATTCCTTTTTGCTACTTTATTGGCCACCGAATAGCCTTGGTCAATTTCTACTTCGCCTTTTTTTCTTGTGCCACGTTCTTGTCATTCGCATTGTGTTTGTTAATAAAATAATTATGGTTTCTGCCGCATTGTTGTCTTAATAGTTTATTGTGTTTTTATTGTTGTAGTGACAAAAGGAGCCAATTATTCGAATTATTTGTGTGGAGCGCCTTTTGAGTGTTAACTCAATTGCGGGAAAATTTTAAGGAATCCCAAGAGTGTATATAAATAAGTTGCTCGTAAATATGAGTCATCTTCCATTTTATAAACATTTAATCGTTCATATCACCGACATAAATGGAGTGCTCTTTAATTGAGATATGCACACTTTATCGATATGCTGTCAGCGACRATGAAATTTAGTTTTCCAAAGAAATATGACAGATATTATTGTTGATACAGTTAGAGGACGGATGTCAGTTGGCAGAAGTGAATATATTAGCTTAACAGTTAAACGTACGGTCGTACATATGCATATTTATGCGGTACTTTTATATAGTTTTTGTCGAAATTTTTCTGTAACCTGTAAGGTCTGTAAATGCATTTTTATGACCGAGTTCACAAATCTGGCCTTTAATTTGCTTTAAAGCAAAAATCTGCAGAGACCTCGGATTTGCCTTGAATAGGAAAACCCTTTAGAAATATAAGCAATTCGGTTCAAGTTAGATTCTGAATAAGGCATACCTTATACAAATATACAAGGGTTGTCCATAAAGTAATAGGATTGAGTCGATTTAAAAAAGTTTATTGAACCAATTGTTACAATTCTTTAMAAACTTTCAAAATAGGCTACTTCTGCRTCGATACAGYGCTGCCAGCGTGATTTCCAAGCATTGAAGGTGTCACGGAAGCCATTCTTCGCAATAGCCTGGAGAGCTGAGGTGCATGCTGCTTGGGTCCCCTCTGTCGTCTCAAAATGCTTGTCTTTCATCGGTCTTTTCAGACAAGGAAACAAAAAAAGAAGTATTTTTGGCGGTTGCGGAAGCGTTGGGAACCTACAAGAAAGGCGGTGTGATTCACGGYGTTGTCGTGGTGCAACTTCCAATCGCCTGCGATATCTTGTCGGACCCGATTGACCCTGCATTTGAGTCTCTTGAGGACTTCCACGTAAAACTTGGCGTTGACAGTTTGTCCAGGAAGAACAAATTCATAGTTGCCGATGCCTATGGTGCCAAAATAGACAATGAGCATCATTTTCACTTTACATTTGCTCATTCATTAGCGACCTCTTCCCGGCCCTCCAAAAAAGTCTTCATTCGAAACAATACTGCAACTCCACCAGGCGTCTCTGACTACCATCATCTGTGCTAAGTTATGTTGCTAAATATAATAATTTTCCAAGTAACGCGGTAGGTTTATAGTATATTCAGAAATTAGTCTTTCACCTTGACTTTTTGTTTGCTGGGTATCAWGTAGCTTAGTATTACTTTTGAAACTTTGAGGTTCTTATGTTATGCTTCCTCATCTCTTTGCTGATTCCCCCCAAAGAATTCCCCCAAAAGAAATTTCACTTCTGTTCGCACACAATTTCATTTTCATTTCAGCAACTRAAACCCACCAACATTTTTGCTTTACACACACAATGTAAATGGGATCTAATTTAAACGACTTAATGTCATTTACACATAACCATAAGTTTTCAAACACTAATACCGACTTTAACTCCATAAAAGCGGAATAAAACCTCAAATGCATGCATGCGCATGCGTAGCTTAGCTATTAATAATGTGGCTTGTTGTTGGGACGTTTATACAACTGACTGGGTTCCTTAATCCTCTATCAGTCATACCGCAAAGTACATCAATAATCACATACACACCCGCCTGCGCAGAGATTAAGCTGACCCGCCTTCAGCTCGTATCGGCACACCCAGCTGTCAACTTTTTCATTGAATGAGAAATAGTTTTTTTTTTTTTTTGTTTCTTATTAAGGAACTCATTTACACTGGAGGGTTATCTGCTGTTCGAATACCTATTTGTATGTGTGTCGTTAAATTTAGATATTTAAATGAATTAATTCGCCACTAATGCTTTGCGCGTTGACAGAGTAAATTTATCMTCGAAATGTAAATAAAGAACATTATTTAATGAATAAAACTTATATATATCTACTTTACAYGAACTCAATTAAAATCAATGCAAAATATGCTAGGAAGTGATGAGGAATAACCAGCGGCGTAGGCAGAACAGAGGGGTTTTATGTGTAAATTTTGCAACGTGTTAAAGAAGGGATGACAAAGAGGCTAGTGCTGTCAAAGTGTATTTTTTGGTTTTTTAATATTATATAATGCACTATGTCAATTATTTATTAAATTTATAAACAAGTACGTTTTCAGTCGGCGAAGAGTCGAAAACGATCTTTCACTAGTATCAGCTGATACCGGTAGGAGTCTGTAGACAACAAACAAGGAAGGAAAGCAAAAACACAAATGATATATCACCATTTGAATGACAGTCCTCTAATTAAATAATCCCACTTTAGTACAATCAAAGTAGTAAAAAGAGAGCGCTAATTACCTTATTTCGTGGTTGTACCACCACCCTTTTGCGTACGCTCCTGAAATAACGAAAATCACCATTTTTATTATATTCATGGCACGATTTTACTAATTTCAGAACCAAACTACAGTGAGTCGAAAATTATACGTTCGTTCGTGGGGACCATATTTTTTTWATGGATTTCTGTTAAATTTTGTTGGTGTGTTGAGTAAGGTTTGCAATTTCATCATGTTACCTTCCCTTCTGGCACTTGGAAACTGTTCAGAACTTTTCATGCTATCCTGTGACTACTGCAAGAGCTCTTCGCACATTTTTTTCATCTTGTCAGGGCTTAATGGTTTAGTCAGTGAATAAACTTTGGGTTGAGCTAAATTCCTGTGTGGTTCAGGAAACACAATTGTACGTTGACCAACCTCTTTCATGGAATTTGATTAAAATGACGCGRACGCTCTTGTTTTCTAAGAAGACCGTGCGCCGACTTATGGTTCACGTCTGAACACGTTCTCATTGCGTGCAAGGTTTAGCGACTCGTTAATTTCAAATGGCCGCCATTATCATTCGATTTAACACGTCCCGAATATTTTCTGTCAGTGTAAGTTAAATCAAATGATTGCGCCAGTGAACGAGTAACGCTCGAGGAGCGCGTAGGCAGCATTCAGTGCTCTATATGCGAAATTTCAGCCAAAATGCTGCACCATTACTGTTAACGTTATCGCTATTGGTAGTCGCGCTATATCTATCTTTTTTTTTCGACGTTAAAATATCCCGCTTATTTATTTTTTATTTAAGCAGTTTTTTATCCGTCGCTAAAGTCCGATTTTGCTTTTTCAAACAGTAATATAAGGATATGAGAATATATGAAATGGCATGAATCAAATAATCCTTTCATTATTTTTAAGGGGTGACATGAGTTTCCTCGGGTAAAACACAGCTTTTTTTCAACAATTTTTTGTCATATAAAAAATTAGATATTTTACTGGAATTTTTTTATTGTTACAAACATATACTATTAACAAAGGAATTCTGAAATTAAAAAAAAAAAAATGTTTTAATCTTGGCCATTGCGACGCGATTTTCGGTGAATCTTTGGAAAAAGGCGTTGGTAAAATAACTCCTTATAGGATCTTCTAAAGTGAAAAAATATGAAAGAAAAAACAATAAATTGGATTCAGTGAAAATATCGCGAATTTTTTTTTTTCAAATAGAATTGTATCTCAAAAGTCCTGTGTAAAATTTCAAGAAGATCGGTTGAGTAGTTCTCGAGAAGATCGGCACACCTAGCTTTTTTTTATGTTTATAGTAGGACGAAGCATCGAAAGCCGGTGTGCGGAACTTTAACCCGCTAAACCTAAATACTACTCCCATCTCATGTCTCCCCCGTGGGCCACTGGACAAAGTATCACTTCATGGGAGAGAAGAAGACATTTAAGTCTCCTCTATTGCACGGACTAACTGACGCCTAATCTGTTGTAACAGTCTCAATCTTGTCATAATTAGTGCTGCCGCTTCGCTGACAGCTTTCCATTTTACAGAGGACTCAAACATAAGTGCAGTCAAATTTTCCACCATGATACCACCTCGAAGGGTGGTTTTCAGCTTTTCCCTTGTACTTGAAAACCGAAGGCAATGAAAGAACATGTCTTCAGAGTCTTCTAAATACTCTGCGACATCTGACAGTATGGACTAAAGTCATGACGATATTTGAATGKGTAGCTTCTGAAGGAGTACTTGGGTAAGGTGGGAATCCAGGTCCCCAGGTTTTCTACCTATCCACGAATGTATGTCCGCAATCAGCCTGCGGATCCACCGTCCTTTGGATGAAGTTTGCCAYCGCTGCTGCCACATTGTGATGCATTCTCTCCCCTCTTTTAACTGCGGTAGAAGCATCTGGTAAGTTGTATATTCCATCGAATTCATCACCCTAGATGTCAGTTGCTGTCATACTAGCTGATACCWCAGYARSATCATTTGATACAGTTCGGAAAGCACTTATCACGCGTATTGCAGAAAGCCTATGCACTGCGTTGATTGGTTTAGCATATGATTTTASGTCAAGCGMMTGTATCCATATTGGAGTCGCATACAGTATAACWGAACGCATTAMCTTAGCTAYTAAACAGCGTCGCCTGGAACGCACACATACTTTATTCGCTATCATTCTAGATAAAGAATATAGGTTTAATTAGCTTTACATGCCGTATTTTCTAAGTGTTCCTTGAATTTGAGCTTCGAGTCCACTATCACACTCAGGTATTTCAACTGTGAAGTAATTTCACATTCTCCTATGGTGAGCGATATCTTTTCTTCCATTTTCTTGGAGCTTCTGAGCAAGACTTCTGTTTTCTGCTCAGCCAGTGCTATGTAGACACTTGGTAGCAAACCATCGGCGTAAACCATTTCTGCTGTCATTGCATTTCACTTAGCCTAGCTAGCCTCGAGTGCACAAGACCTCAAGGCTGTATGTCGGAAACTATTTCTCGGAACAACTTGAAAATTTAGGACAATAGAGGAGTTGTAGATTTTAATAAGACACACATAATTCATGTAATCCGTTAAACAAAACCATTGTATGATAGTAGGTCCCTTATCTACGTCTATGGTCTTTGAATATCTTCCGATTCTATCTTTATGCAGTTAGAAGAAATTCGTGTATCAAGGTTCGTTGCAATGTCTCAATTTGTACACAGGTTAACAGCCTGACAGACAGACATTCAAATTTCCACATCTATCTAGATTAGTTTTCGGTGTWACAAACAACCGTTAGATGTACAAAATTATTATACTCTCTGTTGCAACAAGTTGCTAGTTTATTAAAATATTTAAAGTTACCACTCGGTTTTGGTATTTACACATTGTCACCTCCAACCCATGGACGTGAGTGTGGTTTTATCAAAAAGATAACGGATATAGTTTCGCAACATGACTTTATCCGCAAAATGCGTAAATTTTGTTGCTCCAATTATTTTTAGAAAATATGATTAGCAATTTGGCGCTTTCAGACAAAGTGTGCCAATAAATATCAATCAAACAAAGTTATTTAAAAACGAACATGAGGSTAACTTCGAACTTATTAAATACATTTTACGCCTAGATACATTTACAAACATTAGGGTGGTTGGAAATTCAGTTTTTATGCCAAATGAATTCTCGGTTAAATCCGATGTACGATTTCTTCACGTTTACCTCAATGTGTAAAAGAAAAATRTATTTTAAAATCTTTAATATCATTACGATTTATAGGAACTTAACGGTTATGACCTTACTTTACCAAAAGGTAAATTCTACCTAACACCTRGAATTTAATAAACCATATTAAGCGTATAAAAACTTCCTCAAATGAGTTCTAAAATTGTAAACTTTATAATTTAGTCTTGGATCAATTTGCCGAAAATCATGACAAAGGAAAACCGATTTGAAAAATCCACATCAAAGCAGGTCAAAAATCAACGTTATATTGACCGTTTCTTCGATTATCGCGGTGTGGTGCACTGGAAAAAAAGCAGTTCTAAAGTCAATGCTTTGTTGTTTGTTTTCTTCAATTATTGAGATATGGTGCTCTCCGATTTCTTACCGATTGGCCAAACAGTCAAACAGGAATACTAATTCGTAAAATGAGGCTAAATTTATGGGTCGATAACTCTTGATTTTTGCACWACGATAATGCGCCTTTGYATACTCCATTGTTTCTCCGAGTGTTTCCCACAAATTTTCAACCAATATTGTACCTCAACTAAAGTATTCGCCTGATTTAGCTCCGTGTGWCTTCTGGCTATTCAGCAATTTCAATAGACCGCTTTCGGGGAACCGTTTAGAGTCAATTGAAGACCGCAAAGAATCGAAGTTCCGCTCATTGAAGGCTATTCCGGAAATTGACCTTAACAACTACATATTTCGAGGATTGGAAAAAGCGGTGGCAGAAGTGTATTGTGGCCAAGAGGAATATCTTACTTCTAGTGTATAGTTGTAGAAGTTACTAGAAAAGTTTTGAAAATAAGTTCAAGAATATTCCAAAGGTCATGGCTGCTCTCTTTTAGAAGCAGAAGCAAGTGGAATTTTGTAAAATATGGATTACCCTAATATGCCCACTCATACACATAGTACATACGTTGCATTTCAACATATGAGCATTTACACCGTTATACAAAATTCTATGTAATTCGAGCGCAAAAATTCACGCTCTGTCAATATGCGGATAAAATATGCGTCATAACAGCAAAACTATTCAAATAGTCTACAATGTTCATTTGAATGTAGTAAGTATGTATGCACGAGTGTGCAAATATTACATTTAGTGACACGCTGTTGCATAGCAAATGGCAACAAATCAACATTGCAATCGTTGCAACAATGTGTTGCATTCATTGCATTTCAAATTTCTATGCGAATCATAACAAATTGTTGTAAAAAATGCAAAATCTAATTCCAGAGAACTATAAATGTTCTTTTAGAAAAATAGACACCCCAGCTTACACATACAAACGCACCTGCTTGTATAGAAAATGAAATTTAGCTCATAGAAAATGAACGATGTGTTGGCGTACCGCCCTAAGGAGACAAAATGTTAAATATTTATCGTTGGTATTTATATATATTTATATTTACTTACAATTTATCAATAGTGTACATATAAACCATACATTTGTGAACTTTTCTAATATATACTATATTTCGATAATTATATAGTACATTAATAACAATATTAGGCAATCGAAAAAATCTTTTTGTATTTATATAAGTATACCATTTCGGTCGACCACTTTTTGCCAATTTTCCGCTAGAGACATTATTCCATTAGGGTAAAACTTTTTTGGTTTCCCGGCGAAAAACTGCGACAATTTATTTTCACAGACTTGTCTTGAAGCCGACTTTAYTCAATTAAGGRAGTTCGGCATTGACCGAAACAAAAGGTAGTCCGATGATGCAAGGTCAGAGCTATAGGTGGATGCATCACAACTTCCCAGCCAAGCTTSCCAGTTTTTKCCGAGTCATCAAAGATGTGTGTGGTCCAGCGTTTTCCTCATGGAAGACAAAGCTCAATCTCATCTGTTGTTGAGAGTAAAATTTAGAATCAATCGGTCKACCAGGCTGGAGCAGCTCATAGTGRATGATTCCTTTCCAATCCCACCAAACACTCAGCATARCCTTTCGAGGCGTCAATYCTGGCTTTGCGACYATTTGTKGAGCTTCACCACGCTTGGACAATGATCTTTTTCGCACATTATTGTCGTATTTGATCAACTTTTTGTCTCCTGTTACCATTAACGTCAGAAATGGTTCGACTTCATTTCGTTTCAGCAAAGAATCGCAGATGTTAATTCGATCCACTAAACTTTTCACAGACAATTCATGTACTACTCAAATCTACCCACGAATGTATAGTATGTCCGGTATCAGTCTGGAGGTCCACCGTTCTTCAATTGAAATTTGCCGACATTGTTGTGACATTGTGATGCCTTTAGTTCTTCCTCTCTTCTGGCTGCTGTAGACGTTTCTGATAGCTTTTATAATCCCTTTAGTTCATCTCGCTGGATGTTAATGGGGCCCCATACTGGCTAATATTTCAAATCCGTCATTTGTTATGGTTAGGTAAACACTAATCAAGCATATTGCTGAAAGCCATATGTACATAGCGTTAATTGGTTATGATTTTATTCCTAGTGCCTGGATCTATTAAAAATCGTCAGCTGGAACGCACGTAACCTCTATTTGGGATCATTCTTGATAAAGTATTATAAATTTTATGTTTACGCAATTTTCAAGTGTACCTTAGATTCTAGTCTTGGTTTTAACGTTGCAACAAGGTACTTCAAATGTGTATGTGAAGTAATCAAACAATCTTTTATGTGAGCAATATGTTTCTTTAAATTTTCTTTGAGTTTATGAGCAAGATTTTATGTTCTGCTTAGACAGTACTAGACTCACGGTAGAAACATATTGGCGCATCCCATTTAAGCAGTCATTGCACTTCATCCGAAGAACACCAAGGTGTATGCCACTGTAACCACTATGAGGTCATCCGCATAAGAAATTAGTTGATGTATTCTCAGCACCCCGAAAGAGCCTATAATAAACAAATTATCAGCGTGGCGAGATAAGTCTCTTTCTTCACAAAAAGCTTCTTATCGGAACCATCGATATGGGACCATTATTTATAGTTACCACACAAACTGTATAATCGAAGTCAAGTTCTTGCATGGGAATTATTTTATTTGACAAGATATCTTCACAAGGTTCTCCGAGCATTTTGTCAAGATGGGATCACTATAGCTTATAAGGTAGCTCCCRTACAATTTACCGATCAGAAACAAGAAAAAGGTCATTTCATAYCCTTGTTTGCAATACGAATTGTTACTGTGAAAGATATTATAACTTTGATGCAGCCGAAGTAAACGTTTTTTTCTTGATTTTATTTTCAACAAAGTCATTCCATAATAGAATGATGAGTCGTCTTAGTAACAGCAACTAAATTCTCATGTGCAGATGGTTTTTTTTTTTTTGTTTGATAAATGATTTCAAAATTCATACTTTCTCTTTATTCCCTAATTTTAAGGTTGGTTTCGATCTATGATTTCTTGCTCGTTTCATCTGTTATAACTACTGTTTTTGAAAGAGTAAAAAGAAATATTGGACTAATTGCGAACTTTTACAACTAGCTTATCATCTTATTGGAAAGTCCTCCTCAAGATAGATAAATAGATTTGATGCCTTTCATTTGAAGGGAAATCAAAAAAATGCTTGGTGGCTGCATACGCTTCTCTCCTTCGTTAGCGATTAACTCGTGGTACAATTCAGTGCGAATTTACGAATAAAATTGTCTTCAAATAGCAGTGACAATGCATCGGCTCATCGACTRTTTCATCGCTACAGCTAAATTGATCGAAATAGGCTGGGAGCTGTTGCYTTATCTACCGTTTTTTTTCCAAAATTTCGTACGTCTGACTACTTCTTTTTTCAATTGTAAAAACAATTACCTGTCGAGAAGAAATTAGAGTTAGATGAAGAGGTTGTGGCTACTACAGATGCSTAGTTTGAAAACGTGTTTTTCAGAAAGGTCAAAGAAGTCGAAAAAGTTAAAAGATTATTGCGTTGAGTAATCGCTATTTTTCTTGTTTACACTGCRTAATTATTGGATCATTCTCGAAGTATTTCCAGACGAATAATTTATGGATACCAACAGTGATTTCCCTTGGACAACTTATAGCCGGTCCGTTATGGTAGCTATAACTCCTCTAAAATTAATCATACTATGTGGTCTCCATGAAAGCTTTCTATTTATGAAGTAAAATCAGCCACACATAACGATATTAATATATCGAAGGAAGGAACCTCCGCATAAGTCCGGAATTTTATACCACTTGTTAAATAAAAGTGTCGACCGACCTGCTTTTACTCGGTATTCTATGATTAACTTGCCAAGTCTGAACCCTCCTAAAGTAGTAAAAGAAAGAAATACATTTTAAAGCCTTACTTTTACAACTTACAAGTCCAAGGTTGTTTCAAGGACATATCCTTAAATATTAATTACATACTAGAAGTYGTGTCAGACTATTTCAATTCGATATTTGAGTGGAAAATCTGCTAAAATTTTACTTTTGTACCGTTAAATTAATASAGGTGAATACATTACACAGTTAAAGCGAGTTTTAGTTTCTGGTCTTGCTTGCAACATCCATGTTACGCTTGATTTGCGAAAACCGCTAAACGCTTGTGGCAASAGGGTAAAAAATTTAAAGTACAACAACAACAATAACCACGAGAGCAATGGAAAAAGTCAGCCGCAAGTAGTAGATAAAGCAAAATAGTTACAAATACGCAAGCGAGACAAGACCGCCGAATCCAACAACCACAGCTAGGCGGYCAAAACGTCCGTGGCTCGGTGGGCGAACGCACAAGGCTAGCGTGCTCACAGCCACTGCATTAATAATAATAATTTTTGGGCAAATTAAATTAGCATTAAGAGTTGCACGGAAGATTACAACAACAGTAGCGACAACAGCAACAACAAATGCAATAAACAGCGGACGGTGCATGTAAAGCGCACGCGCAACAGGCACGGTAACTATCTTGGRGCGGGAAAACGATTATCCGCCACCAAGGCTTCGAAGAGCGATGTATCAGAGGCCTGAGAAGCAGCCACCGAAATGCTTTGCGCCAGTCGCTATTTCCTTTTTTTTCCTTTTTTTTTCTTTTGTTTTTTTTTTTCTGGTGGAGCGCCATTATGGGTGGATTTGTGTGTGCACATATAGTGCACGGTGTGAGCGCCTCAAAAGGCAGCTAGCTGTGCGAATTTCCAACAACTAACTGCACTTGGCCAGTCTTCGTGCTTTGCTGTATTGSCCAGTTCGTGTGCCGTGTGGCACAATGAACCAGTGGTAGGTCTGAAGAGGCGGAGCGGTAGGGTTAAATGTTTTAACTGTTTTATTTTTTATCTTCGGCTCCGGTTGGGCCAAAATGGTTATGTAAATTGAATTTACTCTTGGGCRAATCAATAGCCACTTGCAGTGTGGCGGATAAGTAATTGTTGGATGTAAATACAGTTAGCTGMTTTTTTGGTTTTCCATTTTCTTACAGCAAGTGCTTTTTAAAGTTGTTTTATGTCGATTGTTTGTACTACCTGATCATATATAGTGTTGCATGTTCTTCTAAAACTCTGAAAAGATGAATAGAGTAAAGTATTCGCATCGTTGGTATTACAAATCCCGAACAGATGTATCTGAGTTGCACCATTTGTATTATAGAGCCAAATCATCGTTTTGCTTTACCTTGTAAGTATATTAGGTGCACATCTAACTTCTCTATGCTTTTTTTATGAAAATTCAATTTCATTGTTAGGAAATGGTTACAAATTAATTAACCGAAATATTGCCCATCGCTAGTCACAACTTTTTGCCATCTTTCTGGCAAAGCTCGAATATCATTAGAGTAAAATTTTTCATCTTGTGTTGCGATTAGCGATGCAAACAATGCATCGATGTTTGTCAAATAGCATCGATGTTGGTGTTTCTAAAAACATCGGTACATCCATGTTGCCTGGATCGATGTTTTATGTCGATGTTTTTTMAAATTTTACTCCACAGCTTTGCAGCACTTTTCTCGGTATTAGAATGCTTCTTCAAAACTACGCCGGACTCGGAACCAAAACTGCGAAACATTTCTGAAATAATTAACATATCACCAACCGCTGGGACGACAGCGTCAAGTTAGTTATCCTACAAAAGTAATAAGAAGACTGCATGTATTGAATCGTCTCCTAGTGCATGTACTCCTTCAGTATTGTAAAATAAATCGGATCAGTTGCCAGCGCTGGTCCAACCTAATGTGAAATGCTTTTTTGAGCATGTCCATTGTAACCAGTCYCTAGCGAACGACTGTTTTCTAAAGCTGGAGCAACAATCACACAGCAAAGAAATCGCTTGTCTGGGAAAAGAGTTTCCAAATTGTTATTTTTAAATTCTGCTTTAAATAAATAATTTGTTGTTTGTTCAAAAACCATTTATATCTTTTATTTATKGAGAAAAGGTTTTAATAGCTAATATATATATATCAATTAAAGGCGTATTACTGTATTTCACTTATTTATGGTTCTTTTTATGCTTTTTATGCTCACTAATAAAATACGTTAAAAGCGTTCAAAAATACATCAATGTTTTTGATTTCATAGTTGTTTGAAGAAACATCGATACATCGAACCATCGATGTTTCATTTCACGATGTTCCTAGGTGCAATCCAAGAATCCAGCTATTTTCTGAGCCAGACCTTGTGCCATCGAACGGAACAAATACTAATTGGGCGGTGCAATATCTAGGGAATATAACGGGTGGGGTAAGGCTTTCTAGTTAAATGTTGTTTCTGATTCATTCCCAACGCATGTAGCCACTTTTAAATGCTGAAACAAGCTCTTCTTGCATTTGACCTTGTTCCTCGTTGAGCAACGTCTTCGAAGGTGTTGSGGTTTTTTCATGTAGACGGTCGTTAATTTTGAAATCGTCATCTTTGCAGCGAGGAAACCAAACATGGCACGATGCTCCTCTTGCAGCACYGCTTTCGAAAACTTTTTCAAATTCCACTAGCACTTGTTGGCAAGAGTTATTCTGCGTTGGACTTAGACGCCGAAATTTTCTACGACTTCGAAGTAATGACTGTCAACAGTGAAGTCGCGAGTGCGACGACTGTTTGTTTGATGACGGGAAATATTTCGTCTTGTCCTATTTATCTATTATCTATTTATCTTTGCATCTCGAATTATTTTCTCCACCGATGGATTGAAGAAGTCGCACGATAGGAAGTCTCCTTATTTGAAACCTCGCTAGTTAGCGAAAGGCTAGGGGAGGTCCTTTTCTATACTGACGGATCTTTCGGATACTGAAATTAGACATAATGACATAAAGGCAGCTCAGTTTCGTGACATAAAATCTAGGAAGGGGTGGTGAGTGTCGATCATCTTTTCACGACTCTTATCCCATATTTGGCGCATGGTGAATATCTGCTCAGTCCCTCATCCAAGTCTGTTTTCTTCCTTACGTAGTGGGTATTTTTTAAGTGGCGGATCCCAACAAACCCAGTGCACAACCCTAGAGAGGGTGTTTCGCCTTCTCACTTTAGCTCTCCTTCGAACGGATGTTTTTTGGCTACCCAGAGGACACTTGGTTTAAAACCGAAAGCTGTCAGCTGCTTGAACCATATGTTAAAGAATCCCTTTTGACCATTCCCAAGTGAATGGCGYTCAGGGAACTTTCCTCACTTGCGTGAACTTCGACACAATACTCCATCCTCCAAAGCAATTACAATGAGTTTAAGTTACTTTTCAATTAAAAGAAATAGATCATAAGCTTTCAAAATAAGTATTTCTAAAAGTTTTTACGKTTTGCTCYTTAACCAGTTATAATTATTACTAATGTAGATCCTTACCTTATATGTRATTAAAAATCTCATGCTACAAACATATACCAGTAAATACCTATTTAATTATTTAAGAAAATCGTTAGSCCCGCAATCAGTTATTTTGCGCAAATTCCCAATCAGCCCGGCATTATCCGCTCAACGCAATCGTTTAGGCAATTATCGTTTACGACAGTCCGAGTTCGAGCAGGATTTTTCTCATCAATCCCRTCACATGGGCAAATAAACATGGAAATGCACTTTCAAAATGCTTTTCATAAACCATAACGGCACGCATATTGCAATAGCAACAACCACAACAGCAGCGGCAAATGCTATTGCGGTTAATCTTTCACTTCGGTGTATGTCAAAAACAGATAAAAAGAATGRCTGGATGAAAAAAGAACACAAAATTAAGAAAAAGGAAATATGCCAAGTCATTCAGCCACAACACAGCAGGTCATATTGGTTGTAATATGTTGTTGTAGAATGCTGTGCAGACATGCATAAATCGCCAAGTCAAGCTTACGCAGAGACCAATACACGCATTAAGGGGTCTGCGTGCATGTGTGTATGTGTGTGCGTTGCACCGGCTTATGGGTTTAGAATTTTCGTCAGTTATTTGTGCCTGCAGATGCGTTGTCCGCGCAAGTGCAGCATCGCAGCGCTCAACTGACGCCGCACAAAGGCCCGTCGCCGGTCGCCATATTTGGGCTGTGCAGGTTCAATGCAGCGCTTAGAAAGCTTTGCTGAGCAGGCGAAGCGGCTGCAACGACTGACAAATTGTAGTTAGCTGCGGGGCACAACAACACTAACCCGCTGTGTCTCTTCTTTAAGCTTATTGATACTTACGGTTTGCTGTGTTCGCGCTGGCTGCATTCRTCTTTTGCATTTTATTATTTATTTTGCTAATTGGTGAAGCTGCTTAAGCACAGCCGTCTATGGCCAGTCATTTCGAGTTATCAGCGATAATGGCATAAGTGCAACAATAGCAGCAACAACAACAAAATCAGCATGCATACAGGAAAGTTCAACGATTCATTGCTGTCACATTGTCGACAGTAGCCGAAATCGATTGGAATGACTTGGGCATTTATGAGTGGCACTCAGGAGTTGTAGAACAGAAAAGGCGTAAAGAATTGGTATTTTATTGTCATTAATGGCTAATGGAACTAATAGTTGGCTATAAGGAATAACACGTTTAGGATTTTTTAATAAATATAATGTATTCAAAGTATAGTCACTCTATAGACACAAACTTAGTCGTGAGCAGGGTCCAGGGTTGCAAATAATGCAATAAAAAATAATTACATTAAAAGCTGAATTAATTTTTTTTAACCCGGAATATCTTACCGGATTGAAAATTTGAAAAAAAAAAATGCAATTTCCAAATAAAAATTTAAAGCCAGCCGTTTGATCTTTTTTTCCTTCAGGCTGGACCTGCCCTCGAGGCGGCTTCATATTCCGACGCTGCCTTGTACCTCGATTTGCCTTCAAGCCCTCTATTCCTCTCTTTTTTAGATACACTTGAATAACTTCACACCAAAAGAAAAAAAAAAAAATTGTGATGTTTAGAAAGTGTTCGTCGAGAATGCATTGCATGAGGCGATTGTCCACGACAGCTACCTGCAGATAAAGTCCTGATCCCAAACATACCTTTGAACAGATTTGTGGTATATAATTTTTGTTTCTATAAACAAAAAAAAAATTCCACAACTATTGTAATATATGTATATACAAGAATATTCCGTACTTTACTCATCTTTTTAATACTTTTATGTTGCATTCTAATCTTACAGATAGCCTGTTTATGCAAAATATCGTAGTAGTCTAGATCAATATAATATATCACATCCCATTACACGGCATCAGTATATGTAGAACTATCTCAAATATAATAGTTTTCAACTAATTTACAACAATAACTTGATATAACAATAACTTAAATGGAAACATATCTCGATATGTGACATACTATCGCATCTGGTTTTAGGAAACCATATGACATCACATCGCCACTTAAAGCTTTAAAATATATATGAATTAAACACTACATTTAATATAATTTTACATTGCTTTACTCATAATATAGCAAGATGTGATATCATAAAATCTCTAGTTCACAATGACACCATCTTGCAACTAAAAATATATCACATCTGATACATGATTAACCCAATTTATGTGACTTAAGTTAAGATTTAAATAATGAACTATAATTTCAAGTGAACATCATGTCGCATCAACAACGCTAAATGCTGTTAATCTCTTAACCTTCTATCAGCCTATTACCAGTTTGAACAATCATACTGATATAACCTCATTTTAATTATTTGTAGACATTTATCTTACATATTGTTTTGCATTTTTCTGGTTACATCTTACTCCCTTATGTTCCAAGCATTGAACACTAATAAAACCACCACATTACATCACATGATTTCCTGTTAATCAGATCACATAAACAAAATTAGATTTCAGCACATTATTACTCCAACCATAATCGGTGATCCATTTTGAGGATCGCTGCTTTTTAAAGAAAAATCACAGAAACTTCAAATTGAATCGGGAGTGTTTATTATCATTCGAATCTTTGGTATTTATTTTTTAASACTATCTCGCATAGGACTTTACATATCCCCACAGGAAAAAGTGTAACGGTGTGATATCACACGATCTTGGTGGTCAATCGATCGGGCTAAAACATCTCACAAACTACACCAAACGGTTGTTTTTTCTGGATGAAATTTCAACTCCTGAATCTCTACAGGTTACTCTTCGTCCCAAATACGTCAATACGACAATTTTGCTTATTTACATACCAATTGAGCCAGAATTAGGCCTTATCGTTGAACAGAATTTAAATCGAAAATGTCGGATCTTCTTGGAACTTTTCAAGAACACATAGAGCGAAGCGATTGGGAAGTTCGAKCGACTTCAGTTCTTGCACAAGCTATATTTTGTACACTTTCTAATTTAAGATCTCGACGTAAAATGCGCTAAATCGTTCCCTATGTCGTACGAGTTGGTGCGAACGGCGCCGAATCGTGTCTCCACGGTCTTCGTGAATATTTTTTGCTACCGTGCTATATCTTCTTCACTGCACGTGGTCTATTCGCTCGAATATTATCCAATAATTAATGCTGAGTCGTTTTTCGTAATAAAGTTGAGCGTTTTCTTAACATTGTTCAGGCGCAAGTCTTTCCGTAATGAATTGCTAGAGAATACTGAACAAAAATAAGATGTCAACTTGACATAAGTSATCTGAATAAAAAACTTTTGAACAAAGTACCTCTACTTGGAGCACCGCTTATATAGTTTAGACTATTTTCCAAAACGTTTATGTTGATTCTGCAATAGTTACGAAGATATGAACGATTTGTAAGAATATTTAAAATTAGTGAAATAAGCTTTACAAATTTTTAACGCGTATTTTCCTAAAYACGGTTTTCAGAATCGCTAAGGAAAGTTTCTCCGAAGTGGTTGGACCAATCCGTTCTGAATTGCAAATTTTTTCACATCATCTACTTTTTCGGCAAATACACCATATTATCGAATATCAATATTTTGACTAGTAAATGGATCTAATCATTTTTAGTAGAACAATCTTCCTCACCGACAGACATCTTTTTCAGGGATGCTCCTAGARATCGGCTTCATGAGTAAAAAGTATTCAATTCAGTAAACATAAGCTGAAAAAAGGRCACTCTTTCTTTCAGTCATCAATCAAGTATTATTCTCTAAAAGTCCTGGAAGATGTGGTCTAAAATTTGAGTAATATACATATATGTGTACGAAGGCACTACCCCTCATAAGATTGTTTGGATTGAACTAAAGAGGTAGATGACCCAAAATGCTTAGAACGACTGGGAAATCAGGCATATGGTCGCGCAAACGAAGAAGAAGTGAAATGAAGCTCCAGTAARCCGTCCACTCATTATCAGAGCATTTAACGAACACAACAAAATACAGTTCGTRTGTATTCTACTAACTACTTACCAAAGTTGGCACTTTCCCATTTTCAAGAGCTTAACTGCTGCTGTTGTCGCACGCTCATTGCCGGTCCGCCTTACGCCTTGTGTTACTMCTGTTGTCACCTCTTTTGCTGGTTGCAACACGCCGTCCATTATTCGATAATGGATAATCATGAAACATTATTAAAAAAGTTTACTGGTGTTACGCGTAGCTGCGGCAGCGGCAGTTGCCAAACAGCTGAAGCGGCAGCAAAGTAAGGTAGGCTAGGCAAATGAACAACCATGCGACCCAGAGTCAGTCACTCAGGCGCTCATCCGCTCATCCGCTCAACCATTCAAGTAATTAACTRTCCACCTCAGGCCGCTTTGTGCCACTTTAGRAGGCTATAAATTGATTTATTTTTACAACCGTGTAGTTTGTTCTTTGCCACACAGCAGCATGCCACAAACAACATCGGCGGACAGCGAGTGGCAAGCCAAGCGGCCAACTTGCAACTTGCAACTATTCGAAGTGGTCTCTTCAATCAGCGTCAATTGTTTGCAACAACTTGCTCTACGCTTGCAAAGCTGGCAAAGCTGGCAAAAATTAAAGATGCATGGAGTGGTTAATGCCTAAACTGCGCTCGGTGCCTTATGCCACACGGCTTTCTTCAGTTGCGTCCACTCCGTCGCCGCATGACGGAGTTCACGGTGAAAAGGTGGACGACAGTGGTCGCATGGTCGCGTGGACCGTTTATCTTATTGCTATGGCTGTTATTTGCTGTTTATAGGTTTGTCAACTGGTGCCACTTTCATGCCGCCACCACGTTGCCACACTGCCACTCGRCCACTGCCTAATAAGCTATTAAAAGGARCATTAAGGTGCGCGCTCATATTAAAGACGACGATACCTGCCCCGCCGCTGCACAAACATACAGAAACAATAAAAACACTTACGGTGCTGCCACAACAACAGCGCAGGAGTCGGAAAAAGTATGCCCACCAACAACATGAGCGACTATTTTACGAGCATTGTCGATATGACCATTAGCGTTAGCTATTTGCTGCCGATATTGTTGACAYTATGACTGCTGTAAGTGCAACCAAGAAGTACACACACGCACATACACATACAGCAGACACTTGTGCAGCACACAATTACACGCTACTTGCAACAATTTTAATCGCAACAATTTGCAATTAGAAACGTCTGATCGACATTGTTGTTAGTGTTGCTGGTGCTTTTGTAGTATTTTCACATTTTCATCGCAGTTCTTCTTTTGTTCATTTACAACAACATAAATTGGTACAACAACATGACATTGCTCTAAGCTGCTGCTCCGTGGTTATAATCAACAAATTGTATCCATTTTGTATGTTACAGCTTGCTAACGGCACATTGTACCTCTTCAAGCAGGCTTTTTTCTTATAAGCTGCTTAAAAGAGACTTTGTTTGTTTTTACCTATATTTGCTCTGACTCATCTGAAAAACTCGCATTTACTCTTTTGAGTGCCTCATACATGTTCACTTTCACAGCTGTGGAAAACAAATATTATGACACACTTTAAACTTCATCAAAAATCCCAAAAACACTTCATAACGGTATAATCTTTATAAACTAAAAGCTTAAAGGGCTTTGCGGTACAGTTTAAAAAACGGCCAGCTCAAATTACTATGTCCGACGGCGCCAAAAAATTTCTTCCACTGCTGCAGTGATTTCGGCCATCTTGGTGGATGAAATCTAAAACTAATAAAAAAAAAAGTGTTGTGGGAATGTAAAAATGTCAATAGAATAAATATATTGTCCATACAACGGATAAAATTGGAGAAAAAAATTTAAATAGCGGTGTTTAAAAAAAATGAATTTCATCGATTTTTTACACTATCAAAAAATTGATAGGTTATTGAATGGAGAATAAATATACCCAGAACATACACAAGAATTTTGATTGTGCTCGACTAGTTTCTCATGGAGTAATCACCGCTGCCAATTTAAAAAAAAAAAAAATTTTTAAGAAAACGCTCTTAAAGTTTGATGATTGATGATTGATCTGTTTTAGAAGACTTTAGATTTAGACTTTTAGTTTGTTTTGAACTCATCGAAGAATGATAAYCAATGTTTAAAGAACATCATACTAAGTGTGATCTTTAAATGACCAGTCATTTTAAGAATATGTTTAGATCTTCTTCTTCTTTATTGGCGCATATACYCGCCAGTTAGAATACTCTGAGAGCTGAAGTATTTTCATTCATTCGGATGATGTCGTCTTATATCTCATATACCTYATCGTTYCATCCGCTGCGGTATTGGTAACGCCAACTCATCAGATAATGTCATGGTCCATGTATATGCACCATACATCAGACCGGGCATGATGAGTGGCTTGTAGAGTTTGGTCTTTGTTCGTTGAGAGWGGASTTTACTGCTCAATTGCCTAGTTTGTTCGAAGTAGCACTTATTGGCAAGATCTTTTCTGCGTTAGATTTCCAGACTGACGTTGTTGTTGGTGTTAATTTTGGTTATAAGACGGGTCTTTTCCAAGATATGACGACTGGTGAATATCTGATTAGTTGTTGATTTTTCAGCCCTGAAGCCACTTYGATAAGGACCAATCACTTTGTTGACGGTGAGCTTTAACCTTTCACACAGTACGCTCGATAGAGCCTTATATGTGATGTAGAGRAGATTTATCCCATGGTAAYTGGCTCAGATTGTGGGATTTSCCTTTATGTGGATTGAGCAGAGCACACTTAAATTCCAATCATCGGGTATGTTTTTCTACAACCATTTTCTACAAAGAAGCTAGTGCGTGCTCCTTATTATGCTCGATAATCTATCGCCTCCACCGCTTTTTTRTTCTTCAGACGGGTAATTACCATTCGAAATTCTTCATGGTACGGCAATGGAATGTCTGTTCCATCGTCATCGATTKRGAAATTGGATYCGCTATCTCCTGGTRTTRTGGTTTCACTGCCATTCAGCATTMAATTTTAGTATGTGCTGGACATCAATCACTAGATCTCACTAGATCACCTCTGGAGGATCTACGAGAGTATGCTACGGTGTTCCATTGGTTTTACCTTTTCAAAATTGTTGTATTTTATTAATCTGCAGCSAAATCTAATATGAAATCATATAGAAATTTCAAAAGTTCTCTGGACTTAACTGAAGGGTACTTCCAACGCCGAAAGATTTCTGAGTACTTCCAAAGATGAATAAAATTCGATATACTTTCAGTTCAGCACAGATCGCTTCTTGCTTTTCTCGTTACTTCTAAGGAAATTAAGGAAATAAAAATATATAAATTTTGCGGAACAGCGCTGTGTTTACATCAGTGGTYGGCATTTCTTAGCAAAAKTTTGCAAAYTAACTTCACACGTACGCTTACGCTCTATCGTTCAGTCGTTGTCGARCCAGCAACGAATTAACATCGCGTAAGATTTTAGCGCAAAACCAAATATGCCCTGTGAGAAATATTTTATGATTCTWAATGCCTTTGATGCCATGCAGTGCCTTTTATGTTCCAAGTCTTTAAAAGATAATAGSGAATATATCCTTAAAAGACATTTTGTTAATTTTCATTATACTATTAATTATTTAGATGAAAAAGAACGAAAATGTCTTTWTAAAGAAAGAAATATTTTTTTGGCAAAAAAATATCTGTATATAAAATGTGCTTAATTTTAATTCCAATTTCTCTCTGGGCTATTTTTGTTTCGTGCTCACCAACACAGTGACAGAACCTCTCATGCCGACCACTGGTTTACACAGTCAAGGGAATCCATTTCAAATTCASGGCAACTACTCGTTAGTTCAACACATCCAATTCAGAGCTTACGTTTCTCTAAGGCTGGACACTTGAGAGAAATTTACGTGAAGAATTTGTTATAGAACTAAAAAGTCAGTAAGAGAAATTATTAATTTTGCCACTCCGATACGTACAATACAAATAAGTGCTGAATGTGATCCGGTATTTTGAGAGAAATAGTTTARCAGCGAAAGATTTCCATCTCTTTATTATTAAAGACGTTGCCCTGACCACAGTCCTAGTCGACYCGCTCCAGAGAAACCTCGCCGGCATGCATATAATCTTATTAACTGCACAATTTTGAAGAAATGTCAACTCGGCTGCTCCCAAAAATACTCGCCATTGCATACATAAATTAAATCCATATTTTAGTAAYGACCTTGGCGCCAATCTTTGCTTTGCAGAACTCCAGCAAATATTTTGTTTTGACGAATACACTGACGTCCACTATCAACTATCGTGTCAACACGCAGATCAACGAAAAAGGAAAACTACTTGAGTTTGTTCAATAATAGAATGATAGCAGCTGCCGCAGCGCCCAATCGTCCGAAAAGTCCGCAGTGGAGAGCAAAGTATTGCTAAAACGTGTGCGAAAGCAACGCACGCGCATTCGTCGCGACACGAGGATAACAAAAGGATGATGAGCCAGCAAATGGCAGCAGCGCTGTCACGCTGCCACCGTGCCATGCTCGAACGCATAGCAGAAAGTCAGTTAAGGAGCGCCAGCCAGTGTCTGCATTGAATGGCAAGCGCAAGCAATTTAATCTGGCTGCTGGCTAAATGTAATGGTCCACGCGTAGACGCACACGCACACACACACACACACATGCACGCAACTGTGAGTTCGAAAGGACTTGCGCGCCCAAACTTACAAGTAGTTGTCTTGCTGCTGCAGTTGTTGTAATAGTTTGAGTCATTGTTTGGCAAAAGTTTTCACACTGCAATGAATCCGCTATTTCCCTTATCTGTCGGGGCTTGTTTGTCGCCTTGGTTTGTGGCAATCGCCACCGGAAGTGTTTACACAAGCTATCCAACTCTATGATTATGTGGGTGAGTCGRTGCGTGGCTTGTTGTTGCCGCTCGGTTTGCGCTTTGTCAGCATTCGTTTAGCTTTTCGTTAAACGACACTTCGACGCAAATGCTATTTCTGGTCCATAGTGGGTAGAATATTGAAGTAGCACTGAGCTGTGCTGCAGTGGGGCCAAGAGTGTGTGCGACAACGGTAAATCAACGCACCAATATTCGCTTTCCTTTTACGTGTCGCCGCCACGAGGTAAACGTTGCTCCAGAGCACTCACCACTTTCACTTGACTCCTTCTGATATATAATATGTTTTTGGATGCAAGTGCATACATGTGTAAGTCTAGCATTAGATCTGTTTGTAGCCGTCTTATGTGCACCCCCAGTGCGTTGAAGGATTATGATGCGCTGCATGCTTTCAATTTCCTTGCTTGTTGGCTTGTTCTTTTCACCATCTAAACTCCTGAGTACCACACTGAAGCTGCAATTGTCCACTGGCGCTTGCTGTGTAAGTTCTTGTTTTGGTTTCTTTCGTAATTTGGTCCACGTTGCGCTTCTGATAAGAATTCCAGTTTGACACTTTTACGAGGCTAAGATTAAAGATTTAAGCGAACGCGTTTTAATTGAATTGCTTTGTGTTACTGAGTGCTCTTGGCGGAAAGTAAAACAATTCCACTGCTGGCATTTAGATAATAGATTTATTTAAAAGTTTAGTCTTTTGCAGCGCGAAAAGTGGAAAAGTGAATTTCGAAAATAGAAAAAATAAATAGTTGGCTAATATACATAAATCTATGGGAGAAGAATGTGATGCTCATATTATATAATATATCKAGACAGGGTGTTACTAACAGTTGAGATACACTTTGAATAATGTAGATAGACATTTAACGGGAAGTTAAAAACCACTTTACTCTGAAGACATTTGATGTTTGTGCTCCCCATGGTAGGCAAGAAATATAAAGGCTGCTACATCACTAACAAATTATGGTTTGACTCTACTCTTTGTAGAACTTTCCAGTACACTTTCGAATACCTAGAAACCTAGTTAATAAAAAAAAATAATAAATCGAGATACCACACTGCATCTGCAATAGTTTTGCTTCGGACTTGGGAGCTTATCGACTATCAATAGCTGACGCGAATACTTTTATCAATGAGTCGTGTCAAGCTGTTATGATATTTTAGTTCAGTACTGTTTGGTAATTCATCATGGAAAGACTTATGGACGTGCGAAAATCCTTTACAAATCGCTCAACTTTATTAGACAAATTTACGTTCTGTAAAGAGTGTGTTTTGCATGCTTCGCTCAACTTATCGTTAACATAATCAGCCTACTGAGACCTGACATTCATTATTGGATAATATTCGATCGTAGATCACGTCCAGCACGCAATGAACACAATATAACAGCCGTAGCTGAGAGTGTAGCCGAAAACCGTGAAGAATCGTTTCGACGTCGTTCGCAGCAACTCGGACTGACGTATGGAACCACTTGTAGGATTTAACGTCGAGATCTTAAATTGAAAGCAGATAAAAACATCTGGTACAAGAACTGAAGCTTTCCCAAGCAACATGGCTTGTCTCTATGCTCTTGAAAAGTTTCATGAAGATTCCATATTTTAGACTCAAATTTTGTTCAGCGACGAGACGAGGCTCAAAACTGCCCCATTTGGGTCGAAGAGCAACCTGAAGAGATTCTGTAGTTATCATTTCRTTCAGAAAGAAGAACGGCTTAGTGTGGTTTGTAGGCCGGTGSWAYCATCCGTCCATATATCTTCAAAAAGTTATGCCAATGAGAACGTAACCGGCAATGGCGACCGTTATCGCGCCGTGATAACCGACTAATTGATGCCTGAAAAYGATGACATTTGGTTTCAATAAGACGTCGCCACTTCCCACACATCGCATAAATCAATACCTTGAGGGATAAGTTCGATCGAGATCTTGTAGCAAAACAGCACGGAGGTCACTCGCCAGTTACCAGCCGAAATGCTCGAACGAGTCATCGAAAATTGGACTCAACGGATGAACCATCTGAGCTTTACATATGTACATACTCAATGGCTTAAGCTTATTCTGCTATCGAATAGCTAGAAAGAATATCATAATAACCAAATTACTATTCAATTAGTGCGTTTTTCGGATTTACGGGACGGATTGGCATGTTTTGAGGATAATCAAAGTCGCATGCTCTAGAAAAATTATACTAGTTGCAATGATGACAAATACTTAYTATACTTACTTCTTATATTAAAATTTTTTGATAAACTGATTTTTTAAGTTTGRAGGGTGAATTCTGTTGTAAGAATTTTTAAAAGTTAAGCAATTTTTGGTTCAAGGTGTGGTGCCGTAGATGAAAGGGATTGCACGTCGAACGCTATTTACAGTCTTTTGCTAGATAGAAATAGATAGATAGAAATAAAAAATCACTGATCTCCATCGCTTCAAAATGAGCTACTTCAGTAAATCACTGACGCCTTAATCTAACCACACATCCCTCCTCAATTTATTTATCAAGTCCGTAAACAAATAAGAGCTTTCATGTACTCGCATTACTATTCAGCATATTTTCATTTATGAAGGATTTATAGTTGGCATGCATGAACTGTTAGATCAGCACCTTTCGCTGTACGTATAACCTAGAAAACTACGAAATGCACTTGAACACGTAGCACACAGATGCAGTAAAACGAAGTAACTGCAAGGCAGATGCACAACTAAACTCCCAGCGATTGTAAAGAGGAACAAACAAATAAAGCCGCACTTGCACACATGATCTCGAACACATGGGAGCTCGTATGYAAGTAGTTGAAGCCAATAAATATTCTAAGTATGAGGAGAAAAGTTGTAAATATCTAAGCAGATATAATAAAATATTTCAAGCAGCTGCTGCGGGCCAGCAAATTAGCTTAAACAAGGAAAGCTCACGAGCAAACCGCAAGCATGCCGRTGAATACTATGTATAGGGTGTGTCATAGAAGTCGAGCTTTTTAATTTATAAAGTTCTCTTGATAAAAAGTTCATACATGCAAACTTTGGTTCACATAACGAAGCATTTATCGTCATATAAGCCAACCATTTACAGATTTTCGACTGAATTGTATTTAGAAGTCATTTAGATAGACATGTTKGTKTTGCTAYAATAATGACAAGASTACGGCCTTCATAACCGRAAGTTTCTGACTCAGTAYYGAGGCAGCTTGCCAACAGCAAACGACGCCATATTTTTTCCTGTCCTTTTTACATTTCTCTTCARTAAGGGGTAGCATTTAATGATGGAAAAATATGCGACCCAAAAGCGGGTCGAAATTTTTACAATTTACTACCGAAATTCGAAGTCAGTGGCCTCAACTTTAAAAGCGCTACGTCCAATTTATGATCGTCATAATCATTCTCTTAGATAAACAATTGGGCGTCTAGTGGAAAGATTTGAATTCAAGGGAACAATGCAAAATGTTCTCGTGCCAGTGAGACAAAGAAGTGGCCGTAATGTCGGGAATATTGCTGCCGCTAGTGCATCAATTGAGGAGGGTCCTCGTTCTGAAACGTTGGGCATCTCTGTGACGTCRTTATGGCAAATTTAACAAAAAGATCTTAACCCACATACTTACAAGATTAAACTGAGGCAAGAACTGAAGCCGCTTGACCACCAGATTCGTCGTATGTTCGTGAATTGGGCGGAGCAACAACTTGGAAATGAACCAGATTTTCATCGAAAAATAATTTTCAGCGATTAAACTCATTTCTGTCTGAATAGCTTCTTCAATAAAAAAAAAATATGCCTTATTGGTCAGGCAGCAATCCACACATACTTAATGAGTCTCCATTGCATTCCGAAACCATTAGGTTTTGGTGCGGTTTATGGGCCGGCGGCGTCATCGGGCCGTTAGWCAATATGTGACTATTTCTAATTCAGCTAAGTCAAATGTATGGTCTATGCCAACTAGCCAGCGTTCATTGATAAACTTCGTACGAATATCGAACGTGAAATTGTTGCAGTATCGGCCGATTTATGCTTGAAAAACGCCGAAAATTAGATTTAGCATTTGGACTTCCGCAAGCAGGCCCGTACTGGCGATACGAAAGAAATCGAGTTCCATACATAACGATATCAAATGTACTTTCACAGGAACTAAGAATTTTAATGATATCGCAAACTTTTGTAGTGCAGACATTTTTTCTGCCCGGTGCTTATAGATACGAACCTGAAAATTATTGTTGTTGTAGTGACAGAAGGCATTTGCCACCTAATTTTGAGGAATCCTCCCAAGTTTACAAACTTCAGTCAGAAAAAAATCGGATCCGTTCCGTTTAGGAAGAGCCGAAYGCTGTGGGACGGTCAAATTCAACGATCTTTACTTTTGATTAGAAGGTGGACGTGCCTTCTCTTTAATGCCGAAAGAAAACTTGGACGATTGAAGTAAAAAAGTGGAACCACTTTATGCACCACCCTGTACCTACTGGCACTCATATCTGAACGTGAGAGTGTTACTCATATCAGCATTCGGGCATCCAGCTAATCATTCGTTAAACATCAGTATAGGTTGCCGCACAAATTGTTGTTGTTTGTGTACATTAAACAGCAAATAAAGTTTATATTTACAAAAGAGTAAAAGAAATCGGAGCTGATAAAACTTGGGAGGAAGCTAAAAATTACACCATCACAACCAAAACATAACAGGTTACTTAAGGCAACTTTGCGATTGGAAAACGCTACTTTCCTGGTGACCTCACCTATTTGCTGGCCATGACAGGCTGGCCAATCGACCGACAAACGAACGCATCACGTTCGGCAAACGTCCGCTGCAGCGGTAGCTGGCACATACCTTGAGAAGGCCGCAAAGCGCCTGTGTTGCACGCTGCCAGTTACACGTTGCAGCAATACATTTTCGAAGCCCCGGCGCGCTACAACAGCATACGGTGTGGCCTTTAGCGGTCAGCAGCAACAATAACACGGCCAWTGATGTTAAAACCTTTGATTACTGTTGCTTGCCACACCACGCCACGCGGTGCAAGGCAAACACACAGCAGTGGCGTGTTGCGCATGTTGCGCCGGCACTTATTTTCTCCTGAGACWTTGTCTTATTTTGCTGACTTCGATTTCTTCTTTTTGCCATTTTTGAGGCGCTCATTGAAAACTTGAACTCSATAGTTGATCTGMGCGATCTCCACCTGATCTAAAAGGCTATCACTGTTATAAGTTTATTTTCTATTTTGCCAATGCAAGTTACATCTCATACATTGCTGGTGTYGTTGTTGCCGCCTAGATTACTGTATTTCATTATTTATTTGCAGCTTATTCGCATTGCTTGCATTGTTMTTGTTCTTGACGCCGTTGTTCTACCACATGTGGCGTTTGATGTACAGTTAAAGCCGCAATTGCCTGCCAAACGCTCACTCCACTCTCCACTCAACTTTCAGCTTAAGAACGCATTAATTTCGTAGGCRTTTTTAAATATTCTTCCCATATCACCAGCTCATAGACGATCGCCTGTCGTTTCGCTTAGGTTACATCAGAGTTCCTCAAGCGTCGCGAGCGTCAGAAGTTATTAATAAAATCAATTCCAGATATGCCACAAATACTTAGGCTATGCATACATGTAATCCTACTAAATTTATGTATGTGTATTTGTTAGTATGCTTGACAGCATATTTGATGCGTGTCAATTTTGTTTAGCACAACAGTTGGCCTTAAACGCGAAGAAATGGGAATGCAATTGCTTACTCATACATAGAATTTCTAAACAAGAAATGTGGTAAAAAATGTGTGAAAAAAAAATTTTCTAATGTTACAAAATGTATATCTCCAAAATTAAAACAAGAAATTATATTATTTTCGGTTAATAAAGCTATAATRCCCTTCACAAATAAAASGGTCTTAGACTTCTTGGTTTAGATCCTTCAGTTTATATGGCAACTAGAATAGAATAAACTCTGATTGAGGTTCGCATATCGACTTGAGGTCTATTATGCCAACCGCCCTATCACATGCTCTCACAAAGGCACTGCACTCTGMTGAATTCAGGGAACTTGCTGGGCGCTATTCGGAGATCATTATCAGCTTTGTATGCCGTGGATTTGCTCTTTTATGGCGTGAGACTCCACACAAAACAGACCTCTGATCCAACTATCCTAGAAGACACAGCAGAGTAAGCGAGTTCGTCAGTTAGCTCGTTGCAGGCTCTTTATGTACCGGCATTCAGATGAGGTTTACACGGTTAATAGGCTGTTCAGACAGTCATATGCACTCCTACACCAATGGTGATTTGATCTCATAGGCTGTATACGCGTGCGCAATGATTTTCGATGGTTTCGAGCCGTCAGTGTACCACTGAATTGATTAGACCTTGACCTCCTACCTTGAATCATACCACTTAGAGCTATTGCCAAGGGTAATTTTAAACTTCCTTGTGAGGTTGACTATTTTCGTAATGTCGTTCCTTTGATGGGAGTGCTAGTGCTGAGTTTTTACATAAAATCTTCATATGTTGTATGTATGGAGCGGTATTCGTATTGTCYCAAAGCGCAGACACACGCAAATCGTTGCTTCTGGTGCCTGAGCAACCGTTGCATAAGTAACAATCGGTTTCATGATCATGGTATATTGCAACCTGATGATACTTGGCTTACAGCCGCATAGGATAGTGTTAGTTCCAAATTCCTATTTCACCGTAAGATCGAATCCAATGTGAGGCCTAGGCATTGGGCCTCATTARACATTTGTAACACTACCAAGGGCTCGGGTCCTTGATACTGGCAGGGTTTTCCTTTTGCTAAAAGGACGATGATTGTTTTTGACGGAATAATATTAATCCCACCTGTATGGCATTATCACAATTCTTGGCTTAAGCCCCTTCGTACTATATGTCAGAGAGAATTCTAGAATTTAGTATATCATGCCTTGACACCSCATCCCATTTTTTAGAATCAGCTCAATGACATAATCTACTACGAGATTCTTAAATAAGAAAGATAGTATCATTATCTAGGAAGGCACATATCGAATAATCTCCATTTTCCAGCGCGAACTGATTTACATATAAGGGTGCGATCATCAGTGCCTTAAATTGTAAATTCATTTCTCTAATGTATCCTTGCTACTTGCAATTATCCGTGATAAACGCCATTGCATGTCTATCTCTCATCAGCCCAAGGTGTGTGAACTTGCCCTTCTTGTTGGAGAAGGGCTGAAAAAGAATAATCCACCTCTTGTGACTTATATTTCAAGAAGGAAGTCAGTGTTCACTTAAGTGAGTTTGCAGAGAATGAAATCCGTGAAGTTGTCACTGATGAATTTTGATCATCCCGAACAGCCTCCAGGAAGTAACATTGCTCTTTCCGCTGCGTTGGTCGTATATTCGTTGTGTCTCTCAGTTGCATTTTTCGTCGAACGGAGCATATGTTTGAAAGAATAATTTAAATCTAATTTTCACAGTTTTACCAACAATTTTACCAAGTTCCAAACAAACAACATTTGCGAGTTCTTCGCTAGTATCAAGATCAGAGGCTTCTCTAACTCGATTACACTTAGTTGAGTGATTTATTTGAATAAATATTTCCTTATCTAGGCAAACTAAGTCAAAAAGTACTAGTTCTGGGAATAAGTCAAATTTTCGACTGAGAATAATATTGCTTTAATAATTCTGATTATTTTTACTCACCTATTTGAATAAATAATATTTCCGAGTTTCTATATAAGAATTTTTATTGGTCTAAAAGCTAGGCGCAATATAAACGTTGAATCTTCTTCTTTATTGACACCGCGGTTGTAGCCGAGCTTACAACAACCCGCCAGTCGTTTTTCCTTTTTGCTGTTTGAGGCCAATTAGAGATTCCTAGTGTAGCCAAAGTTTTTCTCCACACATCTACCTAACGGAGTGGAGGTCTTCCTCTTCCTCTGCTTTCCACAGTGGGTACTGCGTCGAATACTTTCAGAGCTGAAGTGTGTTTATCCATTCGGATTATRACCTAGCMAGYGTAACCGCGATATCTTAAYTCCTTGAACTATATCATCGTATCTCTCGTACAAACCATCATTTCACCAATGCGCAAAGACCTATTTGCTTCGCTTCCTTACCCATTCTAGAAGAAGCCGAACTAACGACGCGGTTGTTGAGACCAATGATATCAATATCATCGGCGTACGCCAGTAGCTGTACACTCTTATAGAAGATGGTACTTTTTCTACTTAATTTTGCAGGTCGAATTATTATTTTTTTTTACTTCTTTTAGTACTGCTGCAGACTTTTGGGATCAGTCTTCCATTAGCATATTATTTCCTTTAATAAAGATTTTGTATTGAAATATTGATATTAAAGAAAATTTTTAGGGCTGTAGATTTCCAAAATTCGTATTCGGATAAAATTTTTACAGGTCTAAAAGACTAGACGTAATATAGAGGATGAACCTTCCTRTATACAAATTTAGTGTAATTATTGGTTTTTGAAAGCAGTTTGCTCTTCATACCGTCTTCCTATAACGCAAGTTATATAAGCTATGAAGTTTGAGAAAAAGTATGCATAAGTCATACAGTCGGGTTCCAAAAAAGATTAGATCGTTACCAGTTGCTATTAGTAGAAAGTGACSTAGTCATCCTCATTTAGGAAATATCAAGTGAAGACTGATTTGCTTCGTATAAACTACAATTTCTACTTAGTTTGAAACAAGGGAATTACTGACTCGCAGTGATAGTTTCGGACAAAATCGTTTTGGCAGCCATTTAATAATAATAATAATATTTCTTTAATTAAAACTACAAGCAAAAAGATGGAAGTTATATGAGATCCACCATATAAAACGGATGGCTAATTTGGGGAATGTTAAMTAGAAATATTTGATATTTCTTCTAAAATAAAAAAGTTACTTATTTAACACCCTCTGAGCATATTTATATACTTATGGGTGCACATATTTCTTTAATTCCATATGCATTTCGAGCCATTTCCGACTAACGGTACTTTTCCTTGCAGCTTGTCCTACAGCATTCAGCCTTATCGCGTATATAGCATCACCTCTTTACACTCTGACACACACGCATACTTATAGCTCGCACACGCACGCATACTAAACTTAAATTCTCGAACGTGGCCAATAAAGGTCCAACAGAACGATTTAAATGCACTTGTGCGCCCAGAGATGGCATTAAGAAGTGAATGCGACCGTTCTTGCAACACACGCACACACACACACACACAYAYAYATTTTTCGKTTAACAGCTATGGCAATAACAACAAAAGCAATATTGAACAGCAAATCAAGTTGGAAAATTTTATAGATCTTTTTTCTTGTTGTTGCGTTAAATGTGAATACACCTTGACATGGATGAGTGTATGTACATATGTATGTATGTGTATGTGTGTGTAATGCGAAGGAACTCGTTTTCGGCCTAAACATTTTATTCTAACCGTTTGATSATGATGATGGCCACGGTGATGCCGTTGTTCGAGTGTGTATTTGTTGTTGTTGCATTGCTAGGTCGCTGTTTGCGTCATTGATTGTTGGCTGTGATCGTCGTCATCAGAACAACAACGAAAGCAACAGCRCGATGGACAGCAACAATCTGGACAGGCTAATAAAGCGCTGCAGCTGTTGACGCACCTCTACCTCGCAYCCAACCGCACCGTCAACGCCAGTGAACGAGCTCAACATAAACGCATCACAAGCGCAGGGATAAGCGAGTGGCAACAGCGCCGCTGCAACTGCCTAGCAAAGGGGAACTATTGTTGCGCAACACTAGCTGGACATTGGGCCTACACGCTGTGCACGCATACCAGCACACACGCTCACATCCACAAGCGGTTCACAAGTGGTTCACAAGTGGTCGTAGTATACGGCAGCCGGGGGGAGGGATTTCGTATGCGAACCGCTGTGCGACCAGTCGATTTGGATCCGCGTCACCGTTTCATGCCTTGTTTCATGGGCATGTCGCTGATTATGTCTAAGCCCGTGTCCATGTGGCCGTGGCAGCGTGTGTGTGTATGTGTGCAATCGTGCGGACATTGCGCACTTGCGCACTTCGCATGTGAACCTTCGGGCTGTGAAGATACAAAATTCCTAACTGCAAATGCTGCTCAAATGAACATGCAACAGGCGTACAAGTGGGGCTTGGGCTTGGACTTTATCTTGCATTCATTATTAAAAGATTTTTTACAGCCCTGTATGAAAGTTGAATGAAGGCTGCTTAGATAGTGCTGGCACATTTTGAGTACTCATGGTTAGGTATTCGCTTTAGAGTTGWGTAACCGCTTCGAAATGTGAAACTGTTTTTATCAATTTTTCTTTTATTTTTGACAGTACAAATCATCTAAAGGTAGTCTCTAAGTAACTCTCATAGGCATTGCATCTAAACATAGAAAAATATAAAGCAACTGAGTTAAAGGTAGAGTCTTAAAACATCCTCTAATAGTTTGGTGGCATACTACCGAGTTGGCAGTAATTGCACCGATAAAAACCGGTTACTTTCTGGTTATGTATACGTATGATAGGCATGATCACCGTTAAGTGTCAGTCATAATTCACCGTATAGGAGATATAAAGCCATGAAAGATCGATTCTGGGTAACCTTATTGTTCAAACAGTAACTCTATCGGTTCAGTAGAACACCACAAGTACGCTACCTTTGAGGGTCATTTATTCCACAAACCATCTATATGAAATTCATTCAAACACAGTTACCATAAAAGAACTCCATACCGACGTATCAAAAAAGGACAGCGACCGGGGTATACACCTAGGATCTTGATATCTCTCTTTCTATCCGCCTATCAAACTAAGCGAGCATCTTCCATGCGAAACACTAGTGGAGTCCCCTGAATAATATTGCGATAGCTCGAATGAGCTGTATTTCTACCATTGAGGATCTACCCACCAAAAAAGGGTTCAAAAACAATGCAACAAATCGCTGAGTTTTTAGCCATCTTAAAAGGCAMCAACAACGGACAAAAGATTCGAACTGCAGAGAAATCAGTTAAAAAAATACTAAAGAATGCATATGGTATGGTTTGGAAATCACTAGTTTTCGGAAAAGGCAATGGAACAGCTGGTACGAAGAGGTGTGCCGTTTTGCAGTGGAGAGAAAACAAACCGCTTATCTTGCAACCTTATAATCGACCTCAACACGTACGTTATGCGATAGATACCCGATTCCCCAATCGATAACGRTGGAGCGGRTGTTTCACTGCCCGACCATGAAGAAGTTCGAATAGCAATTATCCGTCTGAAGAACAACAAAGCGGCTTGGGCGGATGGATTGCCAGCCGAGCTATTCATATACGGCGAAAAATTGATAGTGACCATACATCACCTTATTTATATAATATGGGCGTACGAAAACATGCCCGACGATTGGAATTTAAGTGTGCTCTGCCCAATCCACAATAAGGGGGAACCCACAAACTGCGCCAACTACCGTCTCTCGACTCCGCAACATCGCATATAAGCCGTATTCTGTGAAAGATTAAAGCCCACCGTCAACAAACTGATTACTGAGCAGATATTCAWCAKGTGCCAAATCTTGGAAAATACTCGCAAAAAGAGGATCAACATACTCCACCTTTTCGTCGATCTCAAATTTATAATTATTTTCAGTCCTTGCTAAAGTATATTTTTATACTCTCGCAACAAAGTTGCTAAGGAGAGTATTATAGTTTTGTTCACATAACGGTTGTTTGTAAGTCCTAAAACTAAAACAGTCAGATATAGGATTATACGAGTATAATATATACCAAAGTGATCAGGGTGACGAGTAGAGTTGAAATCCGGATGTCTGTCTATCCGTTCGTGCAAGCTATAACTTGAGTAAGAATTTAGATATCTTGATGAAACTTGTCATGCGACAGTAAAAAATGTTCGGTGACACCCGAACTTAGCCCTTTCTTACTTGTTTTTAATTAAATTCAAGCATGGGCCAGAAAGGTAAATAATATATAATCTAYAAAAGGGTGTTGGTCTCAAGTTAGCTTACTTCTTATAAACTGTATCAAGCAGATTCCCAAAAAAAAATATTGAAATTTGTGGAGATTACTCAATCACACAGATACCAATTACCCACGCCACTAASTAATCACTCCACAGTGCATAGCACTAAGTTGAGCAAACAAACACCAACACAACACCGAGGGAATGAGCACCAAGTTGTTCCATTAATTCACTGCGCATAAAATATGCAACAACCCTATGCAACAAGATAGCGGAAAATATGCTTCCTGCTGCTACAACTTCTTGTGGCAAGTAACCGTTTGTCGGAGCTGGGAAGTTAAGTTACAGCCTCAACCTATACCGCAGCAATAAGAAGTCCAACTTAAAGATGGAGCCGCTGACGTCGCCGCCGCCGCCGCTGCGACAGAGGTTACAAGCCAGTTGGACAAACGAGCAGATGCAAAAAAGGTAAGCTTACAGCGGCGAGGTATGATCAAGACCAATAGTGGCAGCCAACAGCAACAATAACAATATTAATAGAAACAACAACCACAGCGGTAAAAGTAAAGGCAGCAACAATGCAGCATCTAGGGACGACAAGCCGACGCTGCCAAGTCAAACGGACTAAACAATCTGCCACACGAAGCGACAGCAACAAACTATATGCATATATGTAAGTGTGTGTGTGTGTTTGTGTTGCGTGTCTATGCTGGCAACGATAAGCAGTCCCGTAGGAAGGAGGTGAAAAATGAGTAAAAACAATTACCCAGCTCCGTATGCAGACGAAGGTGAATGATGCAAGGCAGCGCGCTCGTATGTTGCCACGTAAATATGTGTGTATGTATATATATGTGTGTGTGTGTGTGTGTAAATATTTGTAGGCAAGCGTGTATGACAGTCCACTTGCCTCGAGCGGCCATTCAAGCCGGCTGAGTGCAGTTGCAACATAGAGAAAGATGCATGTAATGACAAGAAAAACAACAACAGCAACAACAACTAGAGGCAAACAGCAACAGCAGTTGTGATAAAAGTCGTCGCCGCGCTGTGCCGCCACCAACCCGGCTTTGTGGCAAACCAAATATTTAGTACTACATTTGGCAAAGGGGCAACAATGAATTTGGTTAAATTTGTTGGTAGCACCAGGTAACTAACCACACTACGTGTACTGCATGACTAAGGGAAGCTGCGCGTCGGGCGGTGCGCGCATATGTGGGAAGCATTAACAGTTGCCGCTTGGAGCGTTGCAARGCAAGAAAGAGCGCCAACMAYAATAACAAACAGGAACAACAACAACGAAATAATCAACAACAACAATAACAGTGTCTTAACTACAGCGTAGGTACCGCAGCGCCTACGRCATTAAACGTAGTGCAACCGCCACGCGGCCCACGTACGTACTTAGGTTCGACAATATATTGTAATAGCGGTGGCAACACACATACACACACACACGTACACACTTTCTCTATTTACGAACCTGTGGCAGGGCGCTTTTGCATGATCACAGTGAATTAGGCAGATCGTTGGTATGGGGCGCGCGGGCGCACAAAGCTGCCAGTGGACCTAGCCGTGACAATGCCAGCTTGGAGGTATGTRAGTGAATGTATGCGACGGTSAGAGGCCGTAAACAGCAGGATATCGCTGTGGCTGTGYATGTGTGTGTGCGACAATGCTTGGTCGATGGTCTGACAAGGGCGCTCGCCGCGCGGCGTGCGCATAGCGTGGGCAGGTGAATGCGGCACTCAGTGCGGTGGCCGGTTAGGGCATGGGCTGGTCAGCGGTGGCAATTGCATATGCGCTCACCTAACTTAGTTGTTGATTTTCGTTGCCACTAAATTGGAAATTTTTTATTTGCATTCGGTGCGCTCGCGTCGCGTCGGCCGGTTCCGCAAGTTTGCCGCATTCTTCATGCGCGCTACATTCTACTTGCAGCGCGCATTTGCCGCTTGCCGCCTGCTGGCGATTATTATGCTGGGATTTATTGCTGTTATAAGTTGGTGGGTTATTTTTTGTTTTGATTTCCTTTCGACTAYTTTCTAAGCGCAGCACACTTGTATTATCCGCGCGCTTTCAAATTAAAGTGTTATTAATGTTTATTGTGGACGAATGAATTTTAATGGTTTCTGAAGTTATCATTAAAATGCTATAAAAATGTGGCGAGAAAAAGCATGCTCATTCAAAGGAAAAGCTCATAAGCGCGAAATTTCTTATTATTTTTGCATGGGTTTCCATTGATGGGCGGCAGTTGACTTTCAGTGTCTGAATTTATAAAACGTATTTACACATTTGTTGTTTTTTCCGGTCCATTGGCTGTCAACGCAGTACCAGGAAATGYTTTGCATAAGTGTCGTGCGTGGTTGAATGCCTCGTAAAATTACGTGAATTCGTACTTAAAATAATTAGATCCTATTGTCTCCTCAATACCTTAACGGTTTACGGGTGTTAACTGTAGTCTTATCATTAAAAATGCTTAGAACTTTCGAAAGCTGTGCAGCAGTAGAACAATGTTGTAATAAGACGTTTCACCGCTCAACTGTGAGTAGGCGTGGTCAACGTGACTTACTCGTTTCAGGTAGTATCGATCGAAATATCACTCAGAACTCATTTATTAAAAGGGTAGTTAGTAAATTCAACTCTAAAATATCGATACTAAAGAGTGATCCATTTCSAGGTTKCCTATTTTTTTCCAGAAGAAACACAGAAACTTCAAATTTAATGGGGACTGTTTATTATGCCTCTAAAGAACGTTCTTTTGTATTTATTTTGTGATGATTTTCTCTATCAAATGTTAGCCGCGGTAACGTCTCAGATAGTCTATGCGTTGATTCCAATTTTCGAAGCGGGATTGTTCGTATAGACTTTAGACTTTACATAGCGCCATAGTAAAAACTACAACGATGTGACATCACACGATCTTACTGACCAAGCGAAAGTCCCAAAACGTGTAATTATCTGCTCACGGAAGTGCTCTCTGAATAAACCCATTGATTGCAGCGATGAGTGGGAAGTGACGCCTTCTGGTTCTAACCAAATGTCGCCGAGTTCACGAGCTTCAATTTCAGGTATTAAATAGTTAGTTATCACGCCACGGTAGCGGTCGCCATTGACGACTATATTCTCACCGGCATTATCTTTGAAGAAATATGGACCGATGATTCCATCAAACCCACCAAACCGTTGTTTGTTCTGAATGCAATGGTACCTTTTGAATCTCTTGACGTTGCTTTTCGTCCCAAAATCTACAGCTTGCTTGTTTATATATTCATTGAGGCAGAAATGTACTTCATAGCTGAACAAAATTTGGCTCGAAAACGTCGGATCTTTTTGGAACTTTTCAAGTTCGCATAAAACGAAGCATCGTCGTTTTATACGTCAATGCGCGTTGCTGCGAGTGGCGCCGAATCGACTCTCCACGACTTCCGTTCATACTCTCAGCTACGGCTGCTATATTTTCTTCAAAGCGTACTGGTCGAGGTATATTCCGTCGAAAATTATTCAGAAATGAGTGCTGAGTCGCAAGATGGCAAGTGTGGCTTAAACCAAATAGTTTAAGCTTTGCTAAACAGTTTCCAAATATGAAAAATGGTGATCTAAAGTAGATTTTTATTGGGCTTGGATAAAATTTGCTGACGTAACTTTCTTTAGACTTAGCTTTAGATTGTGGTTCGCCATTTTTGGTACCTCATTTGACAT
>NW_017534619.1:987336-997347 GCF_001853355.1 Bactrocera latifrons
AAATATAACACAACTGCATCTTAAGTTCCCACTAGAAAGTTTTCACCAAAAAGCGCTTAAAGCTAACATTTACCATCATATTTTTTTGCTTCTTGGCTAGACCTTGGAACCATGTAAGTTTCATTAATTTTCCAATAATACAATGGAAAATGATCAATAGTTCAAGTCTTCGATAATTTGAGAAGAACTTTTATCGAAGGTTGGTTGCTCGAAAAATGACCAACGCCAATGATGGAATTCAAGCCATCATTAGCTCATTGTGTTCCCAAGTAAGTCTAACAACCATTAAACAATGACTATAGTTTCTAAGTTTTTCCACCCGTCTTACTGATTTATCCGACTTTCAGCCATTACTATTCTGTTACTAAATTTCCACTTCGGTAAATGTAGAGTCGTTTCTAAATATGCCCATCATTCAAATTACATTCAGTGGTGTGCAAAGACCCGAAAAGTTCTTTTAAGTACATTGGTATATGTCGCTTTAGAAAGAGCTCGAGGTAACGGCCATAAATATATGTCACACGAAAATATGTATATACCACCTAAACGACTAAATATTGCATTATAGGCTTCACAGACGACAGCGTTAATCCAGATTAACTTCGCACTTAATCAGATCCAAATATGTAGGTGACAGACGGCAACTATGAGAGTTTGAAACTCTCGTAARCAGCTGATTGTCATTTTTATAATATGTTCAATGAAAATGGATAGAAAATAAACATTGTGGTTGTTAACCACCCCAATAGTTACAAAACCATTTTTTTAATACATAAACATATCAAGATATTATTTTTCAAACTGCATTATAAAATAACATCATAACATAAAACTTCTTGTTTTACTATTATTGAAAACTTGAAAAACAGCTGTCAATGTTGCTTGTTTTTCATTCATAAAAGATTAAAATTGGCCATTTTTAACAATGTTGCCAACGAAAATGCAGCTAATTCTCTAAAATTTTGAGGATTAAATGAGAGTTAGCAATGCAATTCACTAACTTCTGAATTAATCCGGATTAATTAGTCAATGCTATAAGACTCAAATAATTTAAGGTTAAATAAAAATATATTATTAGTGCCAAATCATAACCAGAAACTTTAAAAAACTTAGCCAATTTCTAGTGAAAGGATGTCAATGATGGGTGGGACTGCTGCTCCTAGGGCGACGAAACCTTCGCTGGTGAAATGCAGCAACAAGTAGGAATCTTTCATCAGGGACTTCTACGAGCACAAGGATGAGGGAATCTAGAATTATGAATGGCTCTAAAGGGGGCAAAAGCAAGTCAGCATTAGTGAGGAAGCTGAAGGCACACCGCCACTTGGCGGCCAAAGTTGTTGAACGCTATGGTGTCAGGTATCTTAGCAGCATGCTAATAAACTCAAGTGGGCCAAGAGGGAGATAAGAGGGAAGACGATAGGGCAAAACCAGGCGCAACTTACGCTAATTTAGAAGTTCGAAAAGAGGAGTCTTTCTTTTCTATGGCTTCACAAAAGACTACTTGMGATATTTGATCAGCCATCTAACCTAACCTAACTAGACCTAACCTAGCCTAACCTATCCAGTTTCACAACTTAAGTAATCGATAATTATTCTTACCGGAAATCTGCTTTTAAATAGGTATACTTCTGCAATTCGAATTATTTTTTCCAAAGTCCTAGTCTGAATCCTCATTTACTTACATAGTATCGAATGGGTTTGAAGACGCCGAAGTCTTTTTATGATCGAAGAGCTTAAATTTATCACACAATTGCTCGAACTTGCTCGGATAATGGATCTAAGATGCTATTGTCTTATATTAGAGGTTTAGGAACTTCATATTCGTTTGTAAGGCTCTACAAGTATAGTCTCATGTATTCGTGGAAGACGCATATATTTTCATTTTGGCCGGTCAGTTGGGATGGCAGCTATCTGCAATCCGATCTGAACGATTTGTCCGAGAATTGTAGCAATGCCTTGATTAATAATCTTTCACAAACTTTTTGAAAATTGCTTCGCTGTTACAAGCGTCGTGTCAAACTTCATATACCCTCTTCAGGGTATACAAATTTTATAAGAAATGATCCAAGAAACAACAAAATTCCTTGTATTCTCTCACATATAAGTACTACTATACAATGGAATACCCCTTGAAGTTTATAATTCATCTCGGTAATCTTGAAACGCAACAGGACTTCGTTAACTTTAATGGTCAATTGAGTTGGACATCTTTAGTACACACTGAGATGCTTCGAACGGAATGGACAGTTAGTTTTCTAATCGAATGCGCTTCGATGACGATGATTAAAACAAAGCAACAGCACCGGACAACAACAGCAATTACATGCACGCGAGTACTTGTCCGCATGGAAAAGTGTGTGCAAACAGGAAAAGGTAGCTCTTCAACTCTTCAAAGCAAATGTGTATGTGTGCGCACATGTGTGTGTGCAAGTATGCAGCTGCAGTTAAGTTCCTACGACAGGTTTATTTGCCAGCGTTTAATATATTCTGAATATGGGCAACAGTGCAATAACATTTCAGCAACAAAAACAACAGTAGCAATAAATATAGAGAGCATGCAGCAAGGAACGTTACAATAATTCGCATTCCTGTAAACAATTTTCCACTTGACTACGTTTTCCGCAACACAAAAAACCACACAAATACACCGCAGAGTAACTAAGTCTTTTGTTCTAGAAAACCAAAACCAAAAAGTTGTTATGCCCAACGTATACGTATATTTTTACACATTGCACTGCCTACAGGTAAAATTTGGAGGCCTTGAGGTATGTGATAGAAGCGAGTTGCTTCTTTCGAAAAACTCACAAAATTTATGAGAAGCTTTTGTCATATCAGAACTGTTGTAGATAGTCTTGAATCCCTTTTCAATMTCAGAAAAGCATGTATCAGTTTTCCTAAAGTATAATTTTGACATCTCTAAAACGCCTTGGTTACACTTGGACAAAATTTTGTATAAATACAAAAGAATTTGGCACGAGAAGAACCAGTACCAATTGAAAAACTTAAATAAATCGGCTTTACAACTTTTCTCTCAGGTTCAATTTGAAACACCTCTCTTCGATATTACTAAGAAAAAAATCCATATTTTATCTTTTAAGGAGATCCTTCCAAGACTCGACCTAACCTACCCGGTCTCACTAGATCTATGTATGGAATTGATGTAAATTTACGTTTTGCAATCGGTAAGGATTATTGCGATATTTCTTACCCAATTAGGGATAAAGAAAGGTTGGTTAAGATCAAAGGCAGACGTCYTTAAGGATGACTACTGATATAAGACTTACCGATAYAATTYAAAAGCTCTTKKCGGGATAMATTTCGGTGCGTAGAACCGGMTKTTGTGGGAATTGTGAACGAAGGAGATCCAAACTTGTCCAACTACGTCGACGACATCAATACGCCGACCAGACTTCGGACTCAACTAAATTCTGACAAGTACTGACCGCCATTCATAGCAGAACCATTAACATCCGACTCCCTTTCAGTAAATGTTGTATTTGGAGTCAAACCGGAAAACAAGAGTGACCCTTGCACRGCTTCGTTATAGATACTGTAGCAGGTTAAACTCCTACTTATCGAGAATAGAACCTGAGGTATCTAATACATGACCACCATACAATGAGTCCCCGCATGACACTGGCCACATTTTTGCATGCCCTGCTAACCCTACGCGTCTGACACCCTTCTCCCTTTGGTCCGATGCCTTTGAAATAGCACATTTCATGGAATGGATGACATCGACGACAACATATCTAATCCTTACCATCCCAAATTTGCCAAATATTCTCTATTTGACCATTGAATTTTGCGGGTGCTACACGTACAAGGTGCGTTCCAGGAGGCAAACGTTTTTCTCGGCAAAATCAGTTTATTTTCTTCAAAATAGTCTTTTTCTGCTTCAATAGAGCTTTTTGCACGGTAAAAACGCATGTCGAACGAGTGTTTTAGCTCGTTGGACGGTATGGTGGCCAGTATGGCGGTGCAAGCCTTTTGAATGGCCGCTATATCCGCATAACTCTTTTTTTTTTCATGGGCAAATACATTTTTCCGAAAAGGGAGAAGTCGCACGGTGCCATATCAGGTTATAAGGGAAGTGGTTCATGCTTAAAATGTGTTTTTTGGCCAAATAATCGTCCTTCGAATGTTCGATTCTGAGCAATTTTTGGTCGTCAGTCAATTTGTGCGAAACAAACCGTGCARACACCATTCGTAAGCCCAAATGTTTTGTCGAAATGCGATAAATCGATGTTTTGGGGAAGTTCAATTCCATTTCCATGAATTTCAATGATGATTTCGKCTGATTTTTGATGAATTTACGCACAGTTTCGTTGAAATTCCTGGTGATYACGGATTTTGATTGAACCATATGTGGATCGCCACTAATATTCATTTAATTTTAAAACAGAATTTAATGTTGGCTCTTTGTTCGAAGCTCATTTTTGCACTGATAGCACAATCATACTGACACTTAAAACGCAATAACTTCACTTCCAATCAATGAAATGTCATGAAATTCTCACAGGACAATCGATAAAGACAGCAGATTCTAACGCACCAGTCTACATATAGATGGCGGACTTTGTAAAATATGCACATATACATGTATAAGTAATCAGCGTGACGAGCTGAGTCTTTTTTGCCATGTTCAACTGTAAATGCGGTCTAGTCCCTCACAGGTCCCCCTGTATGATGACTTGTAGCTAATGCATGAAGTGATTAAAAATAGTCAATCTACTGTTAAGATATCCTATCATCCGAAACTATTTTTCGGAACCGTACAGCGTGTCACCCATTACCCTCCTCTGATTCCGCAACTGAGTAATAAGCAAATCCAAAATATTTTAAAATTAATTGACCATTATTAATGCACATTAAATAGTTTAAATGTACATAATTTTTATAAAATAACAGGGTAAAATAAGTTTACTAAGAAGTTTGAAATACCCAGAAAGCAAAGTCGACTGCGTSATTGGTCAAACGAGAGAAATATTTTCCAAAATTTTTAAGATTACAGGTTAAAATACTCCCTATTTCGAATCCGGTAATATAGTTTCTGTAAGTGGAAAATCAAACGCGATGTTCTAGTAAGCTATAGTAATAGACAAACAARACTTTTAGCGTTGAATAYCRGTGGGCTTCGCCACTAGCATTTCGAACTCGAACTATTATTCCTARCATGTGCGTTCATTTGCCTTTCAGGCTGCTTCGCAATCAGCAAGCAAAAAACTGCAGACGAAATGTGCACTTGTACAAAAACAAGCAACTCTGCAGCACAASAAACACACAAACTTAGACAAATATACAAAAACAAGGAGGAATATATATAGAAATATATAGGTACTGCTTCTTGATGGCACTTTTATTATATAGAAAACCGTTGTAATGCCGGTTCGCGCGCCGCAGCGCAATCGCAATCATTTCGCCACACAGCGCAACCGCCACAAAAAACTACGCCTATTTCGTCATGTGCAATAAAAGGCATTTAGCGCGTATGTGTGTGTGTTCGTGAGTGTTTGAATTCGCACACCCGCSKCATAGGGCCGCGCCAGATTGAAAGCTGCTGGACACCCTTACGTGGGCTTATTGTGTGCGCCGCGCGCTAAACAACTTCAAGCTGTGACTGACTTGCAGCGCTCACACGCTCGCTTAAGTGCATGTGCGCCGCACACACAAACGCGCACATATGCTTGCAGATAAATGCATTTGTTTGTATGAGCGCGCGCGCAAACTTCTGATTAACGCATATTTCATTCGCCATTTATGGGCTGTTGTCGCCGCGATTTCTTTCACCATGGGTGCCCAAGTACCTACGATTGCCTCTGCCGCGCGTACATTGGCCTAATCCTGACGCGCAACCTGAGCGCGCACTGAGCGCTTGGGCGGCGGGTGCATTCTGGGGCGCGCGCCCAACTGCTGCYCTCCAGTCGCCGTGAAACCGCTATGACAGCTWGTGGCGCGCGATTTGCACTGGRAGCCGGAGTGGACAAACCTGATATTGATAACGGCTCATTGTGGCAGCGGCATGGAATGGCTGTGGCATTGCGGCAGCAAAGTGCTGTTACTCGTGGACTCGTCTCCGTGAAGCGACTGCAGCAGCAGCATCTACGATTGGCATTGCTTGCCTCTTAAGCGTATTGAATGTTTGTGCTGTGCTTACTGTTGTCGTTTGTGGCGTGGTGAATGTACAAGTTGGCGACAACAATAACAACAATATGCTAACAACGTGCTATCCCGCTTCTAATGCCTTGGCGCGTTACTGCTGCTGCCGCTGGTTGCGAGGGACAAAACGCGTTTTCTGCTCAACTTGCCACAAATGTTGCATGCATGCATGCATACGCCTGCCAAGCCGCCTATTTATTTTACCAACCAGCCGACTTTGGTTGCTGTTACTTTTGTTGTTTAATTCCAGTTTGTGCTGCTTAAATAATCGTAGGTATTTTACGAGCGCTCACTGTGGCGGCGTGGCGACGCAAGGATGGCCGCGGCAAGGCACCTGAGCACAGGTGGCACGTTGCCTCAGGTGCAACCAAATCGTATGTTGCACGTATGTACTGTCGAAGTTGTTGTTGCTGTTATTGTTGTTGTTGATACCATTTTTGTTGTTGTTGGCGTTGTGTTACTTGCCGTTGCCCGCTCAGTAACGCTGTTGTTGTGCTCGTTCTTATTGTAATTTTTCGCTTCGACGTTGACGTCGTTGTAGTTGTTGTTGCTGATGTTGCCGCTGCAATTGCATCATTGCCGCATTTCCAGTTTGTCTCCTTCTGCCAGTTTCAACTTGGCTTCGCAATTATTTTTTAGATCTTTCGGAAAATTAGCAGCTGGCCCACAATCAAAGCGGCGTGCCTGCAGCGCTCCGCTACCTTTTATAAGCTAGTCGCATGCATGTCTTTGCACATAGCCGCGCGCGCCGCCATCCCTCCGGCGCAGGCACGGCCCTCGCATACGTTTCGATTACACTCTGCGTACCGCGAAAGGTTAACGTCCACGGCCATCCATCCAGCCCAGTCATCCATCCACCCAGTGCACTAACACTCACACACATATGGSTGTATATGTGTGTGTACGTGCAAGTGGCTAAGCAGTCGAGCAGCCAGGAARGCATACCGCTAACCGCCTTCCCGCRCCGCGCACCGCCACCTCATCGCAGCTTGACCACGATAGTCCACCGTCCGGCCACCACAAATCAGGAACTTGATTCTAATTGTGAATTTTTGCAAATGTTTAATTGCCGCACTCGCAAACAATCCAATCCCATTACAGCGCTTAGCTGTGGGATTCTTAGCCACTGCCAGTTGCCGACTTACATATTTAAATCCCTGCATTCTTCTTCTTATTTTATTATCAGTTCCTTTAAGGCAGCGTCKGGCAGTATTCTTATAGCGCGTTTAATTAGGTAAAATTACACTTTGATTGCAATTTGCGAAAAAAACTGCTCATTATGCAGGCACATACATATACACATATATACTAAATCTACAAACACATGGCCAGAAACGTGAAATAATTTGTTCATCCTTTGATACTCCTATACATTACACAGTGTGACTCAAAAGTCTTCTTCTTTATTACTCGAATAAATTCCAACCTAGAAGCCCAATTTTGGCATACTGTAAAAAAGCCATTGAGATCGTCTGTCTGTCTCAAAGCGTCTTCATATAACCTCACAAAAATTAGTTCAGCATTGTTAAATCTAACGATCTTGGAGACGACGGCACAGACCCGCGAAGCGAGTTAATGGTCTAACCGAAAGTTTTTTTCAATAAATTTTGAAACTGTCGAAAAAAATTCGATACTTTTGTTCAAATCAAATTAAAAAAAAAAAACTCGTGGTCAGACTGAGACGATCCCTTATTTTATGCGCATATTTCATTAATGGACTTTATGGAACAAACATTGCAAGTATATGGCAACCCTGTTCTAAAATAGTTTCAAGCCTACTTAGCTTCATACCCATAGTTTTAAATTTAGTTTAACTTTTTTTTTTAATTTTATATTTTTTAAMAACACGTRKCAACACTTTTCAAAAATATTAAYACCACCAGCTTTCTTAAACCTCTTCAGCTGGCTATACTACTAATAACAAARAATAGTAAGACTTCGYTCATAACTTTAAAATTTTTAATTATTATTTWTAACTCAATGTCGTTCTCCTCAAAGTAACGCCTCATGCTGAAAATGTTTTTTCCAATTCTCGAAACAGTTGTTAAAGTCAATTTCCGAAATAGCCTTCAAGAATCAATGCAGTATGCGACGATGCATATCGTGGTGCAAAATCCAAAAGTTGTGAGCCATTAATGCCGGGCTCTTGTTACAAATAGCTTCGCACAAACGACGCATGACATTCAAAAAGATTTCTTTTTGACACTTTAGCTGGTCGGAAAGAATTCGGAGTCCACCACAGTTCATATTGATGGCCGTCCAGGACGTGGTTCGTCATCAATGCGTTCTCGACCCTTTTTGAATAATCTGTAACAATCAGAAACACTTACCCGCGGCAACCAATTATCACCAAAGGGCTTTTCCAACATTTTGAATGTTTCATCACCAGAAATCTGATTGCTCATAAAAAATGTAAAGGTACTTCTTTGTTGAATGATTTCATTCATCGTAAAAATCGCCCAATGCACTATATATACTTCAGAAAGGCGGGCATATACTAAATGCTAATGATTATTTTGATGTGACATTTGGCAGATAAATGTTTCTTTTGGTTCTATTTTTGCTAAAATGCAACGCCGCAGACTTTTCTAAGACACTGTACATATGTATACGAATTTAATTTCTAAATGCATTAATTCGAATTATGGCTAGAAGCTGATAATCATTCGACATTAGTATTTAATTATACGATTCGTTCTATTTATAAATGCAGTACTAATTTGAAGGGTACTTACTTTAATGTGCTGTATGCTAGTATGCATATGTACATATACCTATGTAAATGAGGAAATCAGGCATAGTGTTCATGCATATATGWATGTGAGTGTATAATTCATAATTTGCATATACTTATCTTTAGAGCGATAGTTATTTACATGGACACTTCCTTATTGCTTTGGCTCTTGATTAGAGACGCCAACCTATCATTGAAGCTATGAAGAAAATCACTAGGCTCAACATTTTTACTTTCTTGCTCTCATAGCATATTTTAGAAGAGAATAWTGATTTTATGTAGCAACTCAAAGGAATAAGTTATGTTAACAATGTCAAGACCAGGGAGTTTCAACTCGGTCAACAAGGATGAAGCAATATATTTTAAATTGAGAAATAACAACGCCAAACGACCATGCAACAGTATACTCGTATTTCAAAGATGTTCAAAATCTTAACCATTATGTCSGAGWTGGGTCTTAACCAAACTAATTTAATTTCGAACGCGTTTGGTATGTTCTTATATCTAGTTTATGTTGATAACGCTTCAATGTTCTCTGTTGTCCGATGTGATCCTTTGGTTGGAGGTTTGGAGGACWCGTATCATCCAGCTTTGGAAATTAACATCGAAACCATAGCCAACTTTGCTCATAATAATACACAAGACCTTTGTTTTCGGTTCAACTTTGCGAAAGCTAATTTTAAGAAGATTAATTACGAACTTTCTAATGTAACTTGGCCAGATTACAGGTGCAATATTGAATTTAGTGCTTCGCACTTTAATGAAACTATTTTAAGCTTRTTTGAAAAATATGTTCCGAAGTGTGTTGTTACTCAAAAAATKAGTTCTAATTTATGGTTTTCGAAAAAATTATGTAAATTAAAAAATAGAAGGAAAAAAAAAAATGGTTTAGTCGCTGACTATTCAAAATATTCTAAATTGCGTCGACAATTTGCTGAATTTAACAAAATATGTTATAATAATTATATAAATAAAGTAAAAAATAATATTATACGTAATCCAATTTCTATGGTTTCGTCAACTCCAAACGCAGGATTTCTAATTTTCCGTCTGCTATGAAATATAAGTCTAGTATGTCCAGTGACAATCACACCATTTGTAATATGTTCGCTGAATTC
>NW_017534619.1:998407-1004170 GCF_001853355.1 Bactrocera latifrons
CTTAAATCATTTGCATTGGGATTCCAATTTAAATCTTCCCCCTTACACTAACCGTTTAAAGCTTATAGATCTTCCTACACTCGCTAGCCGTAGGGAGATGCTTGGTATAATATTTCTTGTAAAACTAATTAAAGGGTCAGTTTGTAGCCCGTCTCTCTTATCTAATATTAATTTTTACATTCTCGCTCGCTCTACCAGGCAGTTTAGATCCTTAATTTTAAAATTGTCTAGATCAAAATTTGAGTTAACCGAACCATTCCGGCGCATATGTCATGATTTCAATTCTCATTCCAGCACATTTGATCTAACAAACCCACTCTTTACCATTAAAAAAATTATTTTTTCTACTCTTAACAAGTAATATTTAAAAATTATAAACTTTAATTTAATCCTTAACTTTGGCTGTTGGAATTTTTGTTTCTGTAGCTCAGCAGCTTAAGATCGCAACGCTTAAAACTCTCTTTTCTTTTATGACTCGGCTAATTCCGCTCGTTTGCGGATTGTGCCCCTCGCGTCGGTTGGGCGGGGGGAGGGTAGTCGTTGGGTATTATTATTATTATTTTTAAGAAGTATAATATGAATATATGCCGACTTGCAACTATTATCTACTAACAAAATTTTGCCAATTTATCAAGATTAKTATCGAGTACAAACATTTTTGCTATTCTTTGTTATTCTGTAGTAATCTTGAACTAAGTAAGCTAATAAGGGGATATAAGAGTTTCATGGCCTAAATTTTCTTATTCTCTATTTAATTCTACAAAATTTCTAGAATATTGTTCTAAATTATCAGGTCGATTCCAGTACGGTTTTTGGAGATACAAGCTTGGAAAGTTGCACGTTTGCAGACAGCTGCATAATTATCATAGAGATAATATCTGAAAGATATTTTACACAGATCTTCGAGATATAATTTACAAGATTTTGAAAGAAAAATACCTTTTTAAAAGAAATATGTATGGAAATCCTCAGACATCGTCACCACAATTTGCATTTTTGATTTGTAAAAGCGTCTGCCAAAAATACAATTTTCATTTAAGCAGGAAATTWTTTTCTTCTTAATTTGATAATCCTGGAGCTTCTGCTGTCGACGCTTTGGCACTTTCTTTCTGAGGGGATGCCAGAAATGACGTCATAATGGCCGTATTTTAAGTCATAGAAAACTGGTAAATTTGACCTACGAAAACTTGAATTTAACTTAAAAAAAAAAATTGTATTGTTGACGTTTTTAAATTGTACTCRTGACAGTGTTCTAATTGGGTTGATTCAAATGTCATTCCAACGCAAAATTCAAGATTAATTATATTAGTATTGATTCATATCCTCTCCTAACACACATGTTCCAAATATGATTGTCCACCCCTTGCACAATACATATATACAAAAAAATTTCCGAAAATTGTAAATAAAAATTTTCCGGTTCTCGTCCTCGAAACACTTTTCATAAGCACTTTTTGGTGACGGTCTTCAGCTCCATCAGCGAATTTGTTTTATCTCTTCGATCGACTGAAATGTGTTCCACGGAGCGGCAATTTCAGTTTTGGAACAAGCAAAAATCGCACGGTGGTTAATAGATGGTATTCATTGCGTTTTTCACTTAACACTCGGTGACCATGGCCCTCGTTGCTCGATGCCATGGCCCTTTATAATCATGTAAAATTCATTAACGTTTCTTCCACAATTCAGACCGTTTTTTTCGGATGTTCTCTCGGAAACGTCTCAATGCAGACAAATAGAACCTTATAGATCGTCTTTCCCTCGGGAACAAATTCATGATGCACCAAACCACGAATATTGGAAGAACCATGAACATCCTTTGATCTTTGAGCGGCTTTTTCCGTGATTTTTTTGGTTTCGGTTCGTTTTTTTCCTTCATTCCAATGATAGTTGACTTGTTTACATGCCACTCATAAACCCATGTTTCATCGGCAGTTATGCCTCCATGAATATGGGATCGCAATTCGCATGATCAARTATGTCCAAAGAGTCATGCTTATGGTACTATTTTCGAAAATAAATCAGCTGAAGAACACGTTTCATACCTCAAATATCTATCAAAATAATTCGAACGGACTCGAGAGAGATGTAAAATTTTCTTGCCATCTATCTGACAATTCTCAAGCCCCATATCCTTTACTTTTTTTTAATATTTCCATTAGTTGAAGAACTCAAATGTCGTCCAGAACGAGKCATGTCTTCAACGATGTCACGATCGTCTTTGAATGCTATGTACAATTCATGGGTTTCTGTTTTTGATAAAACTGAATCACCGTAAGCCATTTGAGACAAATTYTTTGTTTGATACTTTTATCCCTTGTAAAAAGTGCAACGCATTACTGCGGTGTACCGACTTAAGCAGTTAAGTTAAGAATGTTAAGGAAGTACAAGTACAACATCGATGGTGGAATTGCATACCTTTGATTTCAGCACGAATAAGGCCTACTAAATAAATCTACAAAGGAGCATTGAAGCCATCGAGTTTTTAAGGCTTGTGATAGTAAACTGAGCAAGCTCAAAGCAATTAAGATATTATTCAAACACGTAGAGGCTACTGTAATTTACTGTTACCAACAGTTTATAAAATGATGTGATTATGACAGTGATGGCCATTCTAAAAGGAACATATGTATATTATAATTTTACTTAAATTAAATCTTAGTTCGCATACTTACATATGTGTGGTATATAAACACAGATATGTATATATGTACATATGTACACACACTTTAGCGTACCTATCAAATAGTAGATATTCGTAAAAAGCATAAAAGTAATGCCAAAACATTTAAACTAAATTGAACTCTWAAAGTCAAAAGCTTAAATGCAAAAGATTTGTAGCTCCGACTCCGACGGTGCCCTTGACAAGTCACCAAAAGCAGATAAATMTGTTTGCCAATTTTATCATACATATTCGTGAATTTATTTGARAGAGTTGTTGTTGTTGGCCAACTAAAAACTTTGCGAATTTTTCGCTAGTTTCTAATTAAGCGGAGATTTAATGCTTTCGCTTTGCATTTTTATGTGTGCAGATTGCCATTTTTAGGGTGAAGAGCATCCGCATATGTTTAAAGCCACACAGCAATGTGTGAATATGGWATGTATGTMTGTATGTATGTGTTTGCAAACTCACAAATTCGCRCATTTATTCATCAGTTTATATTAGATGTTTCTTTTGTTATTGTTTTTTTCGATTTCTCATCTGTAATTTATCTCTTCGATTGTTCATCAGTKGCGCAAAGTGGTGCAAGTTGGTGTCGGGTCTCACCTGCCTGCAATCACAGCTAATTTGAATAGTTTTATCAACAGATTTTGTGTGCAAATTAGCAATTATATTGACTTCACTGAGAATGGTTTGTTCAAAGATGCGCCCAGCGGTGGAGGGGGAACAAAAGCTTCGAAAGAAAAACTAGAAAATCCGGAAGTGTGCATTCGTTGTCAACTTTCAATGCTGACACACACAATTCTATTTTATGTAAATTACTCGGCACCAGTCAAAAAGTAGAGTTGGCAATGAACTGGACATTATTGCAGTGCCGCACTGCTTTGCATCTCATGAATATTTGAGAATAACCTTGAGCTTGGAGTAAGATTTGACGATTTTTTTATTGTTTTCGGTAGATTTATGTAACGAGTTTCTTTTTGGCATAACCGAACGCACATATGTATGTACATACCTATACCTGCATTGGAGGTTTACAAATACTTTGAAAAATTTATATTTCGATGTTTTAGATATATTTTCCCACTCCCTTGGCTCTCAGTTTTAGAAATGGAGGTAACTTAACTTAGACTTCTGGTTTCCARAACGTGTTTAAATATGCAAATATTGTTACTAATTTCAATCTATCTAATGTTTCTTCAGAATCAATATAAAGRTCTTTCCAATAAGAGCGCYACAAAACTGTTTTCAAAAACTTGGTTTGGGAAATCGTTGAATTCTTTATTTCTCTGAAAGTACATTCGATGCCATTATGTATGGAACTCGATTTCTTTTGCATGRMCACCATGGGYACRCTTGCAGAAGTCCAGACGCTGGACCTAATTTTCGACGATTTTCAAGCATAAATCGGCSGATACTGCTGAAAGTTCACATTCGATTTCGTACGAATTTCTTCCATCGCTGGTTGGTATAGACCAAACTTGGTKTTCAATAAATCGATTGTGACATACGCTGTGTGACWTGTGGTGCTGTCCAGTTGGTTCCACATAWTGTCCTRGTCCATATCATCTAAGTCGGGCTAAAAATATTCGGTTATMATTTTTCGGGAYGCCATGGTGACTCACTGAGTACGTGTGGATAACTGTCTGATCAATAATGCATATTTTATTTATATATTYGCTGAAGATGATTTTTCGATGAAAATCCGGATCATTTTCAAGTTCTTGTTCAGCACAATTCAAGATCCAAATTTTTCAAAAAGTGCACCTGAAGTTAAGACCACTGACTCCGAATTCCGGTAGTAAATTTTAATAAATTCGACTCGTTGTTGGATCGTAACCTTACTGAAGAGAAATGTGAAAAAAAGCAGGGAAAAAATGCCGTCGTTTTGTTTGGGCCAAATRTACAACGTTTTCCTCGATAACTTGTTGTCACTTCGAAGGTGGTTTTAGAATGCATAAGAAACTGCTAAACCTGTTTTTTAGCGAGTCGAGTTACCTAGTGAACACTATTTTCTTCCTTTTGGGCAAAACTAACCGAGTCTAGATGATTGCTTCCTTCAGACGATCCAAATGTTGACGGTATCGGTCCGAAATAAGAGTTGGCCGCAAGGAAATCATCCACTGTGAGAAGAACTAGCATCCAATTTTGCATCAATTGCATATTTATCCCATACATCGAGCTTAGGTTTGTATTTTTAAAATGGTTTCAAGTCCTGAAAAACCGTAGTAGTACTCGGCCGGCTCGACCAGTACTTCAAAGATATTATCGGCCGTTATTGGATCACTATAGCACTTAGATGTCATACAAACTGATCGATTTTTGTCTTTGTTCGTCTAGAGAAGACTTTACTTCTCAAKTGSTTACTCAGTCCGAATTRTTGGATTTCGAAGTTGACGTTGCTGTTGGTGTTAATGCTGGTTCCAAGATAAAAGAAATTATCCACATCTTCGAAGTTGTGACTGTTAATATTGACGTGAGAGCCTATTCGCGAGTGCTWCGTGTGTGTGTTTGATTACAGGAGATATTCCGTCTAGCCCTCGTTCACCACCAGACTCATTTACTTCGCTTACTTGTGTAACTTGTATAAAGCAGCAATTYTATCAATGGCTTCAGCGTACAGAAGCAGTTGTACACTGTTTTAGAAAATCATATATTCTCTATTCAGATCTGCAGCTCGAATTATTACCTCTAGCAGAAGATTGAAGAAGTCGCACAACATGGTCTGAAACCTCGTTTGGGATTCCCGATCCCGATTTACATAGCCGTATTAGTTTTGTGGTGATATCTAATTCAGACACCACAGCATTAAGGAAGCTGCTTTTCGTGCTGTCAAAAGCAGCTTTAGAATCGACGAAGAGGTGGTGGAGGAGGATTTTGCAGGCCTGAAGCCACATTGATAAGGTCCAATCAGTTTGTTGATGGTGGGTTTTAATCTTTCACATGTTRGCGCATATTGTGGAGGCCCCTTTTTGTGGATTGAGCAGAGCTCACTTAAATTCTAATCGTTCTAACCCTATTCTGCAAAGAAGCTGATCCTCATCAGTTCTTCGCGGCCGGATTGGAACAGCTCGACTGGCAATCCATCGGCCCCTGCCGCTTTG
>NW_017534619.1:1004450-1024741 GCF_001853355.1 Bactrocera latifrons
ATTACTTTAATTGTGAGCTTTTGTTTTTTTTTTTTTTGTTAAAAGAACTGTTATATGTGGCATCTATAATACTTCTAAGGAAAATAAGAAAATTTGTAGCTTTTCATAAACATTCATGCCAACCGAAATACTTTAAAGCTTTAACGCTGAGTTTTGGTCATCACARAAATGTTCAACTCACTCTCATTTCAATATTGAAACACTATGAAAATAATTGCAGCCCGTTATATGCTATCTTCATTCTAATTTCTACTCAGAAGTATTATATTTCCCTACAGGGTCACCAGATCTACGGCAGACAATATGGTTTCTTTCTTTCCGACCATCCGTACGCAGTTCCCTCACCCAATTCCCCTCAATACCACTTACGCCCAAAMGCCCATTACGCGTGTACTCATCCAGCATTCACACAGGAGAACATATATAAATATGTATATGAGTATGTGTATGTGTGGGTTCAATGAATATTACGCCAACTTATGGCACATGTCTGTTTACCTACGCAAAATCTTAAGCAAATATACAAACTTACATTTTCATTTGGCCGCCTTCAATACGAAATTGCTTTCTTGAATGGTTTTTCCGCTTTTATTTTTTTGCAACAATGTTGTTGTACCTATTATAGAATTTATGGGCATGCTGTTGCTATTGTTGCTTATAGGATATATTGTAGTTTATATACCACAATGATTTGCTCRTCAAAATTGGGCCAAGCGAAATGTTTACACTGACACTAAAACCTAAAATCTAACGTATGTTTGCAGAGTTCTTTTGTAATAACGGCGCATCACTGTTAAGCAGATGGCGAGTATTTTCGAGCATAAGCACATAGTATATCATATACCAATACACATATGTTTATGCTTGTTGTCATACGGGAAATAAATTAAAAATCTAATTATATATGTATGTATGTATGAAAAGTTGTTGAGAAGGTGTAGGCAACAGAAATACCTAKAAATGGCTTTAACTGGAGTTGAGATCAAAAATCTTACTATGTCTTTTCAAAAATTCAAATGTAAAATGCAAGTGTTTTGTAGGACTGTTTGTCTAAGTTCCTTTTCACTCACGTCAAAAATGTCTTACATAAAAGTAAATATTGGTAACGAAAATTTGCCGGATAGGTGGCGATTGGTTACAGTATTTCTAAAAACCCATAAATGAATGCTAATCCCATTCTGTTTATAATTGAAGGATGAATTAATCACATAAATTAAAGTATCATGCTCTAAAATAATACGATCAAATTTGACCCGGACTGACAAACATTTTACGTATTTCCTAAAAATTTGTACTATTGCCTATATTCTCCTTAGCCAATATCAGTTTAATTCAATTTTCCATAATCTGTGGGCAACTAATAAATAGTATGACTTTTTAATTTAAATTTCGCGTCGGACATATTTTTTTTCTACATTGGTATGTCTGAAAGTGACATCTGTGTCAAATGTCACATCAAAATAATCACTAGTGTTTAGTATACGCCTGTCTTTCTGAAATACATAAAGGGCATTCGGAGATTTACAACATGAGTGAAATTATTCAACAAATAATTGGTGCTTGAAGTTATTAACAGTCAGCGATATAACTGGTATTGTATTGTTGAAATATCGGAAGGATCAGTGAAAACTATTCTGAAAGATYATTCGTGCGTAAAAAACTCAAAACACGATGGGCTCCGAAATTACTTAATTTTTTCGAAAAGAAGCGGCACGTAACGTCTGTAAAAGAATGTTTTGTGACCACCGTTTTATTACTGACGATGAGTCTTTATCTATGCTTACGATTCGGAAGCAGACCATAAATCGACCAAATATCGTGGCAAAGCTGAACCGAAACCGAAAAAGCCTCCTCAAGCTGGTCAAAAATCAAAGTTATGTTGACAGTTTTTTTCGATTATCGAGGTGTGGTGTACTCCGAATTCCTCCCGACCAGCGAAGCTTCAGTTAAATCCAGACATTATATGTTAATCGCTACTCGCATTTATGTTATTCCAAAAATTTACTTTAACAACTGTTTCGAGGATTGGAAACAACGTTTCAACAAGTGTATTAGGGCCAATGGAGATTACTTCGAGGGAAACAACATAGATTTTGAAGAATAAATTAAGAATTTCTAAAGAAAAATCGTAAAATAAAACCAGCAGGGAAGTAGATGTGGTTATATATATCAATGAGTCCAATATTAGTATAAATAAAATTTTTTGACATACTACCAGTCATYAGGTATTACATAGAGAACTGAGCTTTCTTACCACATTTGAAAATTTCAGCTCGTAGTTCATAAGCGACTGTAAAGTTGTTCAAAGGTGGGTAAGAACGAATCGAGATATTATACCTTCATTTGTGAGTTAGACCCTATACAAAAATTTAGCCGTAAAAAGAAGCATAAGCATTTTATGCCATTATATACTAACCTATTTATAGCAGTTTTTTGTTCGATTCATTACTTTTCAAGACGTGGCCATAAACAGCTGCTGTAAACACACTGGTGGACAGATCGCACTAATTTTTGGCATTATAATTAAGAAACCTAGAAGAAAATGACCTGGTTTGGTTTTTTAAATGAAGAATGCATGTTTTTGCATGTTTTGATTTTCCTAACTAAATTTTCTAAAAAAAAAAAAAGAAAAATTATACTTTTGTATGAGAAAAATTTGGCCTTAAATYTAAAGATCTCTGACCCCTCACCTGASCACAAAAAATCTATCAGCAAAAAAAGGTCCACAAATAGTGCAAACATAACTGGTTCAGTTTCGATCAGTAGTGATTGTTCCCTCCCAATGATTTTATCACAACGATGCAACCCAATTAGCTTTCTTTGAAATATCTGAAAATCCATATATTCTACTACACTTTCGAATGTTTTATTTGTTGTAAAAAAAAAATGGTCACCAAGTATAAGTATTTTGAAATTTGTAGAATTTAGTAATTTTTAGATGTCAGCAACTACTATTCTTATAAAGATAACCGTGCATTGCTATATGTAATGTATTATTTATTTGGTATCACGTCAATGGTTTTATTAAGAATGAATTTAATATAATTTTCACATCTGTTGCCCACTGTTTAAAGAGCGCCAAAAATCGTTCTTCAACACTCTAATGCCCTCTTTCTTTATATTTTACTCTTCGCATACACACTTTTTTAAAAATTGCTACGTACATTTGTGTACTGCTCTAAGCGTTCTTTTACGAAACAGAGAATGAGCAATGTGCAGCGCACTCGCACTCGCAGCGAAGAGTGTGGGCAATAAGCGTAAAAGCRAAGCTTCACGCGCTCAGCGCGCACTTTTTGCGAAGCATTACGACAAACGACCTTGCCAATTACCGCGGCCGTCAATTCGTTTGCTCGCTTTCGTGGTGTTTGTTCGATTTGCTCGCGCCGCAACAAGTAGTTAGTATGCTGGTTGAGCGCTGAAATCAGCAGAATTGAGGAGAACCTCTCACATAATAAACACGGTATTTTTTCTGGTTGTTTAGCTGAACTCAGCGTTATTTAGAGAAAACAAAATCAATAATAAAGCATTAACACTTTTTGTATTTATTCYTAGCTCATTTTATAAGTTAGAAATTTTTGCCGTTTTCAAAGCTCAATTWAATTAAGATATGTATGTACATACATACATATAGAGATATTTTATATATGTAAATCAAACAATGCCTTTCTTATATTAAAACAAATCAAGCAACAAAAATGTATATGCTTTTTAAGTTAGAAAAATTTAAATATTTGAAAGTGCACGCAAAGGATAATAGTTTCCGCGTTCTTAAAGTCATATACGTTAGCCCAAATTTCCAACTAAATTTGATTGTGTTCTTCCACATTTTCAATGGATAAATCATATAACACTGATAACATTTAAAAAGAATTGAATCTGCTCACAGAAGTGYCCTCTCAATTGACCCCTAATTGGTGCGATATGTGGGAAGCGGCGCCGTCTTGTTTGAAATCCAAGGTTGCCAAGATCACGAGCCTCAATATCAGGCATTAAATAGTCGGTTATTATGACGTGAACGGAATCGAATCGACTCCAAGCGATCTTCGTGTACACTCTCAGCTACGACTGTTTTATTTTTTTCACTGCGTGCTGGACGTGGTATATAATATCGAATATTACCAATAATGAATATTTGGTCTTAAGATAGGTGAATCATATCAGCTAACCGATTATCAGCGCTGGTACACACTACTATGAATTGTATAATTTCATACTATTTCACTGATATATGGTTTCTTTAGCTCTTTTTGCTACAACCTTAGGGAAAGGCTCATTCAATCAAAAATGTCTTCATAAGGAAAGGAATGTAAGTCTGTCCCATTACCCTTTTGCTGAAGTCTCATTATACTTTGTTTTTATATATATGTAAGTTTATCACCCTTTTTACTTGTCATCTTCTTAAGCTTTTTCCCATTGTTTGCATATATTTTACCCTTTCTGATCGCCATTCTCTGCGCATTTGTGTGTCATGCCCATATTGTCTTCTTACTTACATATGCTTCAGTAAACGCTTTGTTTATTGGTGTCCTGCAATTGAGTTTCGGCTGCTTGCCGATTTGTTCATTCTRGCTTTTGAAATTGTCGTTAATGTAACTGTCATTTGATGTGCGCAGATAACGGAGCTAACGGCGAAGAGAGCGTTTAGCCAGCGATGTGATCCTCTGTAATCATGTGGAGCTGCGCTTTGGTCGACAGTGTACTGGAATCTTCACATGAAATCTTCTTTTTGTGGCATGAAAGGAGTTTTCGAAGCAAAAATACTAAATTTGGTTTTCTTGCTGCMTATGGTCGATCGCTTCGCAAACTGYACGCATACTCTAATAGTTTCTAAGCAACTTTCAGAGAACTTAAAGTTTTAGCAGCTGTTCGGTACTTAGAAATGCGAACARTGTTCCCATATAGTATGATACATATATGTATGTTTGTAGTTGTGGAGCATAAAATAATTGCCGTTACGCAGCATCGAAACCCAAATTTCACTAAGCTTTGCAGGCGTTGAGGATCGGCGTTAGTATGGAGTAGCTCCAATTGCCTGCTCGTGTGGCTCATRTAAGAGAGAGAAGATCTATTAAGCGACGATCTTCAAAGTGAGCGCACTCTAAATTTCTCTCCAATGCATTGAGCTACTTTCTTGTATAATGCTAAGGAGACGGTTCCTAGTCTACTCAGCAGCTAGTCTACCGCTCTTTCAGGGCCCCATCTAACTACACCTTCTCCATACATGTACTTTTGTATGCCTTTAAATCACTATCCATCTGCCAAACATGTGCTTCAACTACATTCTATGTACATAGTAATGCTTCTGGAGACTACTAGACCGTACATCGAGAGAATAACAGCGGTAAAAACTACAACAACAACTAAAAGTAACAAGAATGCTTCGTGCGTTGTGCATTCTGCAAACGATCGGCGCTGAGAAACAAGAATTTGCGAGTAAAACAACTGCATATAAGAGCAACAGCGACAACAACAAAAGTGACAGCAACAACAAGCTTACGCACACAAGCATAGGCAACAACTTGCTGGCAAAACTCCAGCAGAACCAGAATATCTAAGCCTATTCTAATGTTGCTGCAGCTGCATCTCTGCAACGCTGCAATCAACTGCCGCTCGCCCGCTCGCCCGCTCACCCAACCAGTGGCAGCAGCAACAACAACAGCCCGAGTAAGCATCTTGCACTCATGCGCCCGATCGCTGCCTGTGTGTGAGTGTGTKTTGTATATGGTGGAAATTTCAATTGCACTGCGCGCTAAGCTAACAATCGCAACAACCACTGCAGCAACAACAACAATGACAACAACACGCAGCAATGCAAAGAATACTCTAACAGCAATCATAACAGCAAAACATTGCCACTTGTGCTTGCGCCTGCCAGTTAGTAGCCAGCCGACCAAGCCCCCGCCTTGCCTTCACCAACACGCTGGACGGTGGCAGCGGCAGCCAACACTTTGCGCGCACCATCGCTGGCGTGTTTGGCGTTTGTTTAGTTCGTTTTTGTTGTAGAATTTTTCTTAGGCRCTTTTCGTTGGTCGSTGCTTGSTCTGTGYATTGTTGTTGTTGTTGTATTGTTATCGTTTGCGATTTTTTATTGTGCACGCCGCTGAAAGTATCTAATTCAAGTTAGAGACTTTCAACACAAGCTGCGGCATTTGCAACGAACACTCGCGAAAAACAACTGCAACCGCAACGTTGTGTGGCACGCGAATCTAAAACGGAAGAATCGAAAAGAACTGCACATTTTGATATTTATTGTTAACTTTATTTAATTTAAAACACATTACAAACAAACAAAACTTATTGGTTAAACTGTTTTTGCTTTTGTATTTGCATTGTTTCTTTGTTTGCTCGTCCGAGTGTTTGTTTTGTTGGAGCGGAAAAAATCGGCGAAAACAGTATTCCGCGTTTGTTCTTGTGCACACACAAATGTGTGATTTGATTTTCTRAAAATCCAGTTTTTCAAAAATTTTGGTGAAATGCGCCGCAACTTAAAGCTTGGCAAGTGGACTTATCAAAGCAGGTGGCAAGCAAGTGGGCAGCTAGTGGCAGGCAACGATCCTTGCTAAGCGCGCTGTTTGAGAAAGAAGTGTAAATAATGGAAATATTGAAATGCTTAATATTTAACATAAAAACAATAATATATAAGTCACCATGTATACGCAAATATATTTAAATATAAAAGCATACAAATATTTTATTGTTTGCATGGTACACACATAAAAAAAGATAATAATAATAATTAATTACTAAATAAACTTATAATGCAAGCCTATTGTGAATWAATATAAACGGAAATTTCAAAAATCAGTTAACTTTAGCTACACCAAATCTATAATACCCTTCACAAATAAAACTAATTTAATTTTGATCAGCCAATTTGTATGACAGCTATGTGCTATACATTGTTGTCCGAACTGAACGATTTTTTCCGACGTTATAGCGCTGCTTTTGGTAATAATATACGTTAAATTTCGTAAAGATATCCTCCGAAATAAAAAAAGTTTTCCATACAGAAACAAGATTTTGATCGTTCAGTTTATATGGTAGCATTAATGCTATAGTAGTTCGATCTCGAAAAATTTCTCCATTTCAAAATTCGTGAAGATATCTGGTCACAAAAAACTTGTCCATATAAGATCTGCTTATTRATCACTCACTTTGTATGGCAACCATACCCAATAGTGATCCAATATATCTAGATTGTTACGTCAAATGAGCAGCTGCTTAGCTAGAAAAACATTTATAAAATTATTGATTCGAATTTATGAAAATAGGGAAATAAAAAATGAAGGTTGATCCTGAAAGGTTAGAAGGAGAGACTTTCAGAAAAYATGCCACCGTGAAGGCAATTGTCAGTAAATTTTCAGATCAATAATGCTAATGTTTTATTTCGTTTTTAGTATTATAAACTTATAGGCAAAATTAACATAACCTGTTCAGGGCATACAAATAATTCTTTCAAAAAAACAAAATCTTATTACAACAATTAAAAGGTAAACAATTTCAACCATCTGTTCACAACGTAAAAATGTAATAAAATCAATGGACATAACGGCATAAATTTAGTTCTGGATCTATCTAGCTCTTTATTTAATCTATATAACTAAAAAGATGTATGTTGAAAGTCTATTTTTATTTGCTTATCAGGCTTTTATTATTGCCATGTGATAAAAAACAAGAATCGAGCCGAAGGTCCTGGCAGCCAGTGATCCTTTTTTTCGTGTAAATAAAATAGTTATATTATTTTTTTTTTGCACATTTATAAATAAATAAATAAAATAAAAAAACAAGAATAATTTTCTTAATCTAACTGTCGGCTCAACATAGTTTGGTCATTCAAATAGGAAATTCTATATGAGATTAGGTTAAGTTACATTAAACTGGTAGACCAATGAGCCACACATAGTTCAGTTTTGGTCCTTTGCGGTACCAGATAGAGTTCAGTTAATAACTCCAAGAGAAGTAGTCATCCTTGAGAACGCCTGCACTTGATGCGAATTTTAAGAAACTCTGTGCTCTCAGTATCGATACCTCTTCCAGTGTATCATTYCGWGTGGACCCCAGATTCCAGACAAGTYCACAAAAAATKCTCCATTGTTTCYTTGGTGCCTTGCTCTAGACAATTCCTGCAGTCTTGTCGATCTGSCAGTCCCATTCTGYGGGCGTGTGTTGCCGCGAAATAATTAAATATTTGTTTGAATAACTCAAAATAAAATGCTTATTATTATAAAAACTAAAAATATAAATTCGAATAATTAAAAAAATGTTTGAACTTAGATAAGGCCCAAAAATATTCAAATTAAGCGCTGTCAAAAATTGTAACAAATCTATACCAAACAAAAAAAAAAAAACATTTAAAGCTTCAGAACGAACTGTGCAATACTCCAAACTGAAATAAACATAAATTTAACAATATTTTTGTCGAAGCAACAAAATAGTGCTAGAAATTTAATAATGTGACAATGAGCTCTTTCAAAARGAAATGGTGTCTGATGCAAGGAACTTGTGGTGCAATTTGACTTATTTAAGGCTTTGAAGATATAAAAAATAGACCGAAAATACCAAGAGAAAACTGAAAGAAAATATAACTATCTTTAAATAAAAACAACAAGTTAAAACAAACCTACTTTAGAATTAAAAAAAAAAAACAAAAAAAAAAAAACAATTGTAAAAAAAGAACAACGAACATTGAAAATTAACGAAAATAGTCAAGAAAATAAATTATAACACGTTGTTCGTGCTTTATAATAATAAAAATTTAGAAAATATGCTTCCAAATATGACGATTTAAATCAACAAACTCATGAAATCTTGAAAATTTTCATCGAAATTTCGTTAAATAACTAAAAACATTTAAGAACTTAAAGACCAAGCTTAAATTGCCGCTGTGAATGACTCGCCTGTAGGCAGATATATTGTCGAAATTGTTTGCATTTAAGGTAACGCATTTAATTTTTATGATTTTCACACAAAATACATATTTTTATTATCTTAAAAAAATTTAACAAATTAAATATTTTTTAAACAAAAAATTATATTTTTTTTCTACAAAAATGCCTCACTTATTTGTAATTTATGCTTTTTATGTGATTTATTCTTTTATTAATCTCTTTTAAGTATTATCACATATAAATGTGTTTATGTAAAAATTTTAAGCGAATCCTATCAGTATTATTGCCGTTCCGGCAATTATATCATTAATCTATCGAAAACGGCAGTTGTTCTAGAAAGCGGSTGTAATTGAAGCCCTGAAACAAATGTGCCATACAATATTGGTAGGTATGTATGTATGTACAAAATGCGCGARTGCAAAACAAAATTAAGTAAGAAAACCGTTAACTTCGGCTGCATCGAAATAATAATAGCCTAAGCAAAACAAAATTATAATACCCTTCACAAATACAAAAGATTCCTTACAAGAACTTGATTTGCTTGGTYGTTTTGTGTGACAGTTATGTTGTTGTTGTAACGGCTACCTAATCCCCGCTAGGAAGGCAAAGACTARATAAGTTRCCATCAACGTCATCCAATGGTAAACTCASGTAACGTGCTSTCTCGACGGGGTCGGACCAAAGGGAAAGGGTGTAAGATTAGTAGGGTTAGTATGGCATGCAAAGAGATAGCTGGTGTCATGCGGAGACTCATTGCACGCTGGACATATGTTTGATATGCCAGGGTCTACTTTGCATACGTAGGAGTTTAGAATGCTACAGTATCCAGAACGAAGCTGCGCAAGGGTCACACTCTTTTCTTGCAATAACTCGAATTCTTCGTCGGCAATGTGTGGTGGCTTGCATCCAAGTACGGAGAGATCTAATCCCGTTTAGATCGGTAAGTCCGAGTTCAATGACAGATATCGTATGCTATAATATTTCATAAAGGACATATATACGATATGGAATCAGCTCTCGCATAAAMAGATAGGCAGACGGACACGGCAAACTGACTCAGTTCGTCTCGCTGTTCGTTCATACATATACTTGACGTTTCCTTTTGGAGGTTGCAAACTTAAAAAGAAAACTTAATACGAGTATGCCCTGTTCAGGGTATAAACAATTATTTTCTGAATGGGATGCAAGAACTTTTGCTCCCCATAGTTGACTGGTTGTTCAAATCAATCCACATTTCTGATACAAAATTGGTGCAGCTGATCAAATTGAAACCTTACACTCAATCGATAAACCAGAAAGTAACTCTAGAATCTTCTGATAAAAACATTAATTTGGTTGAAGTATAAATTTGATTAGAATAWCTTTAACAGAGCTTTTCTTTTGTTGTAATTTAACTTATGAGCGTTACAAAACTATACCTTCAGAAATTTTCCAGCAGCAGTTTTCTAAGTATACATAGGTCATTCTTTGGAGTAAGGAATCGATATGAGAGATAGTTGCTACAGCCGACGTTCTGTGCTAGACATTCACCAAAGTAATGTTACAGCATCTGATCATCTCCCGCGCATGCTTTCTATTCAGCCGATTCCAATTTACCAATTTTTCTTAAGGAGAGGTCTTAGAAGTCGGAGTTAAGTGCTTGATATTACTTAATTCCTTTCCTTCTTGTCTAGTAGTTGCTTTGTGGTCTCCCCACCTTAAGTACCTCTGTGGTAGTGATAAAAACTCCGTTAATAACTTCGTGTTATTTTAATTCGCTTCAAGGTTAAATACAGGCAAATAATGGCCATTCATTAACCTAAGTATTACACCGAAGTCCAAATGAAAATCATTGAGATGAATGCAGTTTCGTTTTGGTCGAGCCCTGTAYACTGCGAGTGTAACGAAATCGCACTACAGTTTTTTTTAATAGATTTTTCTATCATTTTGACAAAGTTTTCTTATAAATTAATGGCTCATTCACTTCAAGGTTTCCTACTTTTTTAAAGAAAAAACATAGAAATAAATTACATTCTTTGACACTAATTTTTTGAAGATAATCTCTTTCAAATGTCGGCTACGTCTAACATGGTCCATTCGATGACCCTAATCTTCTAGGTCTGGTTCGAGCATATCGACTGGTTACTGGCGAATAATAACTTGAATAAATAATAATAAATAATAATATAAATAATATATAATATAAATATATACGAATAACTTGACATAGTCCCACGGGAAAGAGCCTAACGGTGCGATATCGCACGAGTTGGTGGCCAATCGACCGGCCCAAAACGTGAAATTCCGAAGTGTTCTCTCAATAAATCCATTGATTAATACAATGTGTGGACAGTGGCGCCATCTTATTGGAACCGAATTTCGCCGAGATTACGAGCTTCAATTTCCGGCATCATCAGACGCGATAACGGTCGTCCCGTTCTCACCGGGATAACTTTTGAAGAAATATGGACCGATGMTTCTGTCAAAAAACGGCTATTGAAAAAAGTATCTCAACTTTGATCAACAGTTGTGAACTTTCATTAGAGGTGTTTTTTAGCTCTTCTGAAAATTGGAGCTTATATCAATGTGATACTGATTCTGTATACGTAATAGTTACACCGCAAGTGTATTCTAYTSGGCATCTCTGATCATTAAAGAAAACGCATAGTAGGTAATGTTGTGTTCTTATTTCAATACTTATCTATGTATGTCTGTAGTTAGATACTTGTTATGCAGCTTGTGATGTTCGTCTTTTAAGCCTACCAGATTCGAGCATCTTCAGAAACGGCACAACAAATTATATTTACCAGGACGAGAACAATAAGCACATATTTTTGGCATTGAAAAGCTGGCTTCCAATAATATATTCGTTACTCCTTTTTAAAATTCAGCTRCAACCCCAAAATATCGGCTTGTAAAATACCAGTTTCATATCAACCGATCAGCAGAATAATAACAAACAAAATTAAATTGACAATGGAAGGTAACTGCGCTGTAAGTCTGTAAATAAGTATGACATTAGCTCATTCAGATATTTGAGGAAAAAGCACTTTGTCATTCTTTATTCATGTGTAAATACATGTATGTATGTCTGTGTATTGATGTAGGCTATTGTATTGCAAGGGGTACAAATGCTGCCATCCATGAAAGACAAGATCTTCAAAGCTTACAGAACAACGCATTAAAATCTGCTCTCTCACATTGCTTTTCAACTGTCTGTCCTGTTGTGCAAAAGGGAGCTAATTTATTCTGGTTTTTTATATGCACTAATGTGTGTGTGCAAGTGTCTGTGCAAAATATCTTGCGAATATATTATAGAGTCAAGGCAAAAAACTGGAACAAAACTGGAAAAATCGAATTACAACACCCTTTTTTGCGCTGCGCCGAGCGCTGCCGCGCAAACCCTGCGTTTTGATGGCTTCTCAGGCTTCGTTGTTGGACTGCATTTTTGGAATTGGAATTTGGGATTTGAAAAATTATTCCGAAAATAAAGAAGACAACAAATAAAAAAGAATAAAGCATAGCCAAATATGACTCACATAAACACACATRCACATGCAATGTGCCAAAATGATCCGCAAGTGAGCGCTTTTGTTGTTGTACGTATACATTTTTGTAAAAGRCGAGTCGATTTCACATTTGGGTTATGGCATTCTTACAGACTCGACAAAAAAGTGATCACCGCACACAGAACGGCAGATAAATAAAAATACACATATGTATGTATATATGTTCATATATTTACTTATATGGCAGACAGTCATTAGAAAGGAGCGAAGTCTGTAAACTTATGGGCACACACACACAGGCATGTACGCTTGCCTCTCCTTTCGTTAGTACTTACATTTTGTTGTTCGTCTGCTTGATCGAAAGACAATAAAAGCGCTTTGAGCCTAAATGCCAGACAGCCGAATTGGGCACACATACATACAAACACAAATATACATATGCATACATAGCAGTACTTACGCGCTGCGCCAAGGAGCATGACACCGTTGCATATGCTAACACTCAACGCAAGTTTTCAAGGGCACTCGGCGCTCCTGTCTGTGCTCGTCTGCGGCACATGTGTTCGCATTTCTTTGAACGGGCATATTTTTGGTTCTTGTTGGTGTTTGCTAACCACTTTTTAGCTTTCTTGCATTTTACATTTGRCAGGTCTGCACATTTATACAAACTTTGAGCTCGAAAAAGCTCTGGCTTCCAAAATCAATGATCGTTAGCGGTAAGGGAAGAGTATAATTATGAAACTGACTCATGGTAGTCATCAAAGATAGCCGTTCTCGTTCAGRTATACATTGGTTTCACATWACTGGTGCTGTCGTAAAATTGAGGCAACTGTAGGCATTAGAGGAACCAGCTTACATATTGCATGAGCATTYGATTGTTAATAAAAACTTTTTCACGTTGGATCCCCCACAATTTGTCAATCGCTCAAAAAAGAATAGCGTCGATTGAACGAGAAAAATGTTAACAGATACCATAACGTCTATGATATATTATGAGCCCGAAGATAAACAGCAGTTGACTGTATGAGCAGAGTCCAGCAAAAGTTGTTGGCGCAAAAGCACTTCCAATCGAATAGTTGTCAGTRTTTTGGAAAACCTGGACATGTCGCAACCATACCACCACAACAAAGCTGTATTTATTGTWCATATAGTAGTCCGCCGAACACGGATCATTCTTCATCACGAAAATTCAAGCTCTCACATATCGCCTAAAACAACTGAATTTCTTCTATGAGAACAAATATCCCTGCCGAAGTAGATTTTGGACGACCTTTATGAAACTCGTCTTTCAGTCGATAAACACAGGCCGTTAATAGAAATTCATMGGCAAAAATTGAAGCATGTTAATTCTTATGATAAAGTTGTGAGTTGCCACACTGCGGTTGCCAAATCCCGAAATATATAAAGCAATCTATTGAGACTATCCTAACCTTTTAGGATCTATATGAGGTAAATAATATTTATCTTCAAGCATGGGAGAAACATTAGTGCTCCAAACAATTCCATATGCAAATATGGAATAGTTACGGTAAAATCAGGTATATCTATATTCSATCCCAAAATCCATATGATATATCTTTTTGCAATTTAAAATGAGAAATAAGTCTATTACCCCCTTTGAACTCAACTGAAAATCTTGTGAGTTTAGGCGATTCGTTTAGTCATAACGGTCCCGGTTCTAGTTTTCTCTTGGTTTTAGATATAACCTCTCATATAACGGATTATAGCTAGAGAAACTAATTTTTTTTCAAGTCAACTGCCTACAAAAAGAAAGTTTCTGAAATCTTTATCGAATAAATGGACTCAATGGCCGATCGCCCCTTTGAAGATATGATTAAGCRGTACAAACTTGGAATGAATTTCCTTCCAAACAGGAATTGAAAAACTTCTTCGTCCTTTCATCTGAATTCCAAATTGTTTTCCGTACACCAAACTATATATATAATGATTTTCAAGAACGAAAAAGGAATAATGTTTCAAACTAAATCGCAAACATCACAAACGTCAATATTTACGGAACAATTTTCGATGATTTTATGTTTGGTTTTCAATTCAAATATTCCGAAACAAAAGGAGTCGCGCAAAGCGCAAATGATTTGTATTAGCTGAAACTCAATCAGTGTAAATTCTTTATCACTTTAATTTACAAAAATTACAATTRTATTTGTAGTAAATATCAAAACACTTGTCTTCGTAACAACTGCTGTACAAAACCTTTCATAATCCATATACAAAACAATAAGTATATCCGTGCAAATCTAATCTGTATACTAAAACATTTTTCACATATCAATTTACGAGCTTCCAAACAAATAACGTTTCCAGAAAAAAGCTTATTGTAATAATTATTTCTTCCCCACAATTTCGGAGAAAGACGAATTCTGATTTCAAGTTTGCAAAGAACGCGATTTTGGATTGCCAATATAATTATTTGTGTTTCTGACTTTCGCACTGGACGACTAGCGGCACTAACGAGTGAATTGTGAAAAGTTTTGCGTGAAAACTATTTTTTGGGTGAAAATTATGCTCGCTAAGCGTTCGGCGACGAAAAGAGTGAATTGAGCTTTGAGCTTCGAGGTGAGTTGTTAGGAAGAGGTGATTTACAAAACGAAGAACTTCAGAAATTTTAAGACTTTCCTCAAGAAACCATCGTGAATTGGAAAGCGCTWGAAAATACGTGAAAAATGTGCAGATTTTTAAATTTCCGGCAAACATTGCTAATTCGAAGTGACTAGTAGAAGACAGCCAAAGGTCAGTAATAATTTTAGTTTCTCTTGTATTATTCTTGCATTGCAGTGAGCCGAAAAAGTATAAAACACATACACATTTTTGTTACAAAAACCAAAAACAAATTACAAATTTTATTTTTAGACAAACAAATTAAAAATGCAAGGAATTATGGATTAAAAAGATAAACATCACAAATATAAAAGAAAAAACCTGTGTTTTGCTTCCAAGAAAATTAAAAATAAATTTCTATAATGTTACGTAGCATCTATTCTGCTTAAATAATATTAACTAAAAGAAAAAAATATTAAATTCAAGCCAAATACTCTTCAATCTACTTTGATATGTGGAGTGGACGTAAAAATTGGAAAAAGACTTGCGACTCAAAATTTATTTTTTCAGTGTATTTCATGAATCAGCAATTATAGGCTTGACAGTAGTTACAAGTGGTTAATGTGTTAGTAAGTTTGGTACTTAAGAAGTAATMTAAGTACTGTTTTTTTGCTGGCAAATACCCGAAATAATCGCTAGGTAAAACTAATTGAATGATTTTAAAATACTTACTTTACTGTAATTATATTTCTAAAGCAAGATATTTAACACATTTATATACAAAATTATTCCATTTTACTTTGTCCAAAGCTGCTTGGTTGTATTAGAGATGTATTGTAGGTATTTATATGTACATGCAGTGGTCACTCCGTTTTCACTTAAAACACTAGTTTATTTTATAATTTAAAGCGATATATATTTTTTAAACTTAAGTGTAGTAAATATGGTATATTTATTATCTTCTAAGATATAGACTTATTGAAAATTTAACGAAAAAATTGTTTTCAATTCAACGTGCGACAAAAAATTAATCATATATACCTACATGTTTTGACTTGCTCAACTAATTAAGGACACTTCAGATTTTTGGTTAGTATATTAATAATACTAAAAAAGTTAAAATTTGATTATGAAATAATGTTTTCAGTTAGTATTTTGTCGGATAGCCTTTTGATTCAAGCACAGCTTTACATCTTCTAGGCAGACTGCCGACCAAACGCCTACATCGCTCAGTTGCTCTGCCATATTTCCCTGAAATTTTGAAATAATTTGTCAACATTTTTGCTTGATTTTTTCCCCAAGCCTCTTTTGACATCTGCCCAGAGGTTTTCGATTGGATTTAAGTCCGCACTCTGGGCAGGCCAATCCAAAACCGTAATATTTTCGGACGAAAGCCAGATTTGAACAATCCTGGCAGTGAGCTTTTGGTCGTTAGCCTGCATAAAAATATATGGTTGAGGCATGTGCCGCTCTGCAAATGTTTTTATTGTACTCGACAATATATCTTTATATAAATATTGGTAAATTTTTTGAGTTGTCCGTCGAATAGGACCTACACCGTACCAAGAAAATCCAGCCCAAACTTTAATACTACCTCCACGGCTTAACCGTTTTTAAAGTGTAATGAGGGTCAAATTCCTTCCGGGAGTCGAAAAAATTGTTTTCTATCTGAGCCAAACAAATTAACCTTGGATTAATCACTCGATAGTGTTTGTTTGTAAATTTAATACGACTCTTTAAGTTTTTGTTTGACAGTGCGGTTTTTTCTTGCGATAAAATTGTGAAGTTTCGCTGTCCTTTGCAGGTTAATATTGGATAGGTGGGTCTGACGAAAAATTGGGTAMGTTGTGGAAAAATGTAAGTTGCAAGATGACCAGCGAGCTTTTCACCCTCTGTAAGTTTAAGCTTACCGTAATTGTAGGGATTCTATTTGGTCGTTAAATATTGGTGTCCACGTAGKAAGGTTAAAAATCGTATCGGATGCCTGTTGTAGAAGCTGCAACTAAAAATTAAACGCCTAAGCAAATTTGCACAAGCTGTACCAATAAGGCGCTTTATAGGCTCTAATCGCAATTAGTGCAGCGCGATCCTCTCTTGGGATCAGCCATATAAACTAAAGGGGACCTTATGTATAAAGTTAATTGGTTTCCATCTCTGTACTGGACTTCTCAGCAAATTGTTTAGAAGATTAGATAATCTTCTCATCGGCAAACTTTCGTAAGAAATTTTGTGAACACAACTCAGACGCCTTTATTTTTCCGAAATGGACAATATTTAATTGTATTTATTTTAAAATTAGACTACAAAAAATTCTTACGGGGTTACATGAGTTTTCTCGGGTAAAAAACAGTCCTCTTTCACCAAATTTTTTCTCACATAAAAAATAAAATRTTTTATTTGAATATTTTATTGTTACAAACATATATTATTTAAAAAGAAATTCTGAAATTTTGGGAAAAAGAATATTTTGAACTCGGCCTTTGCGCCATTCCGGTGACCTCCGGAAAAATTGCGCCTGAGTTGGCAGTATTAATTTTTAAAGAATCATCTAAAGTGAGAAAAATAAGTTTTGGAGTTAAARCCTTAACTTGGCACTTTGACGAAGGATAAAAATTGAAAATTGGGTTTTTGGCGGACATTTGCCACATTATTATTATTATTTTTTTCAAATAGTTGTAATCGAAAAAAATCTCTTGTCCAACTCTTTAAGAATTGTATCTCAAAGAAATGTGTAAAATTTCATGAGGATCGGTTGAGTAGTTCTCGAGAAATCTTGCAAACCGACTTTAGAAACACAGTTTCGAAAAAACGCCTTTAAAGGCGACGCACTTAGCCTAGGTTCATAACGAAACTATTACTCGGRTCACCTTGAAAGGACAATATTCTAGAGGTGTTGCAGAATTTTATAAGACAAAAAAAATTGAATTTTTGAAACCCGTAAACCCATGTAACCGCTTAACAATTATTGTGCTAAAGGATACTTTTTTTAATGATGGAATGAGAAAAATTTAATAATCCTAGAATTAATTTAAACATAATTTTATTCAGATATATTTGCTATTATTATTTACCCAAAATGCCTCAGATCAACGTTTCCACAAGTAAATATTCTAACAAAAACAGTKGTAATCGGACGAATGGAAAAACTAGCCTACCAAACTGAAACCGATTCRTAATATGGGTTAAAATCCAAATAAGTCTATGCCGATATTTGCATTTCGGTCACAAAAACTAGGTAAATATATCCCCCCCATGATGACTAACTAACTTAAAACACAACAACAGCAAGAACAGAAGCAACTTATTTAACACCTACAATGCGTTGTCAATATTTGTTAAGCAAACAAATTTAATGCAATCCAATTCGAAGCGTGAAAATCTAGCCGAACACACACCAAAATGCACAAACATATTAGCAACAACRACAAGCCTGTGCCTGGAAGTGGCAACAATTGCATATTCAATTACAAATATAAACATTTATGCAGTTGCGAGCGCTTGTGTAATTAGCTTGTTAGTTAAGGCGTAATCAATTAAAAATAAATATACGTCATTGATTGTGAATTCGAATTCGAATGTCAAACTCGCGTGCGAAACACACGATCGCTGGCGAGAGCAATGCAGTAGCTGTGTGTGTATGTGTGTGTGTGTTGTTGTCGGCGCTGCAACGGCTGCTCTAGCCACCCACATGCGGCTGCAGTGGCGCGTTCGGTAACTGGCAGGGAGGAGAGGGCGAGTGTGCTGGTGGCGGTGCGCTAATTCGTGCTTGCAGCATGGYACTCGGACTCACTTCACTGCGTTTGCTAGCCAAATTTGGCTAATTTAGTTGTTTGCAAATTTTCGCAATTTGCAGTTATTATACACACAYATACTCACGACACMCGGCGTTGCTGCATCGCTGGCATAGCTGTCAACATTGTTTACACGACAAGCGTTTGCGTGACACGCACACACGCAGGCACGCACACTCATTAGCACATCAACACGTTTAATGACAGTTGCGTTACGGCGACGCTGCTAATTGTAGTTTCATGCGTGTGCTTGTGTGATTGTTTGTTTGTTTGTATGCGTGGGCGTTTCAAGTCGAGCATTGCAGGCTAACCAACTGCGTTTTGCTATGCACATGCTCAAATATTTGTGGAGATGCATGGGTGCCCAGTCGACAAGTATGTTTCTAACATACAACTAGTTACAAATTAGTTTAAGTTTGAAAATAATTTTGATATTCGTTTTGAAACTGATAACATTATGTATGAGCTTAATTTCTATTAGAAATATTTCAAATATTCATTTTGTACTTTATACCTGAACTTTTTATTTTCTTTTCAGCTATTAAGTAGATTTAAATTTTAATTTCATAGATTTTTCTGGATTTAGACTGTTTATAATAAATTAAACAAGAATGTGGATTATTGTTACGTCGTTCCAGTTGAACTTTAAAACATAAAAAAAAAATAGTTTATTAAAATATKTCTAAAAATTGTCTTAATAATTTTGTCAAATTCGACAAAAAAACATKAATGCCGGTTCGGCWCGATGCCGGGAAAAACGAGARAAAACATTATCTTCGACTGCACCGAAGCTATAAAATTCTTAACACGTGCAGTTTGCAGGCAAAACTTGACATTGATCGGTTAGGGTGTGTGGTTGGCATTTAGGGGAGTCAAATCTGAATAATTTCYTCGGATAYTGCAKTGATGCCCTAGGCAGCAATCCATGTGAAATATTGTGAGGATACCTTACTGTGATGAGATAACGCCGGTTCCGAGAGGTTTGGTTAGGTTAATCAGGTAGGCCAATAAGCCACAAATAGACCACTTTTGGTCGTTTGCGATACCAGATTGAGTTCAGTCCCTAGGTTCAAGAGAAGTAGTCATCCATTATGATGTCTGCGCTTAACGTGAATTGCGCAGACCGTGCGGCCTCACTATCAATACCTCCTCCATACAGCGTAGTCTTGCTAATGCTGGGCATGTGCACTGAGATGCTCCATTGTTTCAATGGTGCCCTGCTCTAGACATTTGCTGCAGTCTTTTTGATCTGTCAGCTGCTCCTTCGGACATGAGCACAGTGATTTAGTATACAATCACCTACGATATTTTTGATTGGTTGAAAATCGCCAATTTCGAATTAAAGAAAAGACAACTTTTTAGCAAAAAAAAACGACATTTTTTTTCAGAACTACGCCATTTTGTTATATTTTAGTATTTTTCAAAATTCGTACGTCATTGCACAAGAAATACCTTTAACTTTAATAATCTTTTTGAACCTTTTTGTTTCAGCTACTCATTTGGCCGGAATCATGCCAGCAGTTAGAGAACGTTATGGCACCTTCGAAGTAAGCACATAACTCCGT
>NW_017534619.1:1025815-1036026 GCF_001853355.1 Bactrocera latifrons
AACCAAAAAAATAACCGTCGTTTTACAAGATAAATAAATCGATGAAAGGACTAAAAGATATCCCGAAAATCGGCATAAATACGCAATATCGAATGAGGACAATTATAAAAGCGACAAATATTAATAAAGATATTATTTTCATTGATAAAAACTTTTCGTTGGTCAGGAGGAGGGTTAAGATATTAGTTCGAATATATTTTCATTGATAGAATTTTTAAACTCCATAATGAACTGCGATRTATTCATCTAGCAGACAATTCTTTCTTCAATTGCTGTTGTAGCATTAATCAGCTGAAATATTTCCTATCGGGCATTACCCGACTTTTTGTATGTGTGTTTGTATGTGGGTGTAAAGATGAGCTGCAATCTTTGGCGCTGTCTTATGCTAAGCATTCGTTACAGCTGCATGCATGTAGGCGTTACTGCCGTTGGTGACTCTATTAAAGCTGCGCGACAGCAACTAATTTGTGGCAATCAATAGTCGAATTTAAAATGCAATCAAATGTGTAATATTTATTTATATATTATATTATTCGTGAGCAGCTTGTTTCGTTTTTTTATTTTTATTTTTTTATTTATTTTTTTCTTCTGAATAGTTTAACTTACTTCTGCTGTTATGGTCTGATTAATTGCCCACACGTAATGCTTGTCAATTGAAATAAATGTGTATTTAATTAACACTAAATTCAACTGATTTCGTTGCACAAATATGGAGAAGTGATTTGAAGCAGAGTTTAAGTCAGCACTGAATGTCAATAAAGGTGACCGTGGTTTGTTGGCGGTTTTTCCACGGTTTCCATACATATATACGATATTATATCAGCGACTTGAAGGATGCGCCATTTTTGGGCATTTTTTCAGAGCAATAAGTGTCTGTAAGCTTCAGAAGCATGCGAGAAGCAATTTAGTCTTAACTTTTCGTTTATCAGCAAGTAAAGAACTAGCGTCATTTATAATTTTATTAATAATACGTTAATAAGAACCTATTATAAAAACAGGCTGYGTTCGAAAATTCCAAAAAATATTACAACTTGATTTTCTTGAATTTTATTGATTTTGATAATGATCTTAAAGATTTAAAGATTTTGTTTGGTGCCCTATCGAAGATGGAACATAGAAAACAGCATTTCCGCAATATTTAATTGCTTTACTATCAAAAGGATAAAAATGCAGTTCAAGAAATGCGAAAATGTTGAAATACTAATACCAAAGTTAGTTTGCAAAACTTCGTTCCGACAATTTTGATCTTAAGTATACCCTACGCCCTGAAAAGACTCTTGAAGCTGATATGAGTGAAAAGCCGTTAGTTGAATAAGCAAATCGTCGAATAAGAGGTCGAGTGATTGCTGAAAGTTAAATATGTCACGAGTACACGAAACGTCTGATATTATTTTCGAAGCATGACATATTGTTTCCCCAAATGTCTGTTCCATTTTTGAAGCACTTTGTTCCAGGCGACGAAAAGTAGGTAGTCTACAGGAATTTAAGGCGCAGGAATCCTCGTCTAAGAARGTTAAGCCAGCTCAAACCACATGAAGGCGATAGTCATCAAAACAAGGTTATCTTGTCTGTTCGACGGGCTTTCACAGCAGGCGCTTATTTTGACTTTTGTCCGACAATTTCACGACTAATTCTGAAGGGTATTGTGAACAGCTGGACAAATAGAGTGTTGCACTGTAGAAGAGGACAGAATATATCAATAGAGCAGGTATAGTTTCCCATCATATCATTGCGAGACCTCATAAAAGTTTGATGACTCGCAGAAAACTTCTGCAATTTGCATCAGTAGGGCGACCACACCCAGCATATTCTCAAGAACTAGAACCTTCGGACCATTACTTGTTCCACTCTTAGCAAATAGGAGAACCTTCACTTCAAATTAGACGTCARAAATCACTTGGATCAGGGTTTTCCTGCAAGAATCAAAAATCAATCAATCGCTTACACGAAAGATGGCAAAAGGTATTGGATCAAAATGGAGTCACGCAATTTCATCAAATATTTAACACAATAAAAAACGTTTCTAAATTTCACTAAAAATCCCTCTCTCTGTTGAAAATCATAGGCGCTAACCGCAGTAAGGACTTAAGTTTATTCAATGAAAGGTTGCGAAACTCTGATTATAATCCAAAAATACTTGCCAGCAAAGGCGGTATGGTCCCGAATAGCAATCCTTCGATAATTCAATATTTGTCGATGTACTTCATGAGCATTTCATGAAACAATTGTTATAGGCGTTGGCGTTACTTGAGATACCATGCATTGAAACAATTGGTTCACTAAAMGTGGGTTTTACAGAGGCTGCTTAATTCAGTTTTTTCAGCAATATGTTGATTTGAAATGGCACATCGTTGTGTATTGAAAACCGTTTCGTCTCTGAAAAACTCTTGAAGAGTTGGTAGTGCGACCACTACAGCCAGCTGTTAGGATTATAGTAGCAAAAARTATCAAGCCCAAAATTAGTTAMTAAATCTCAAACASTGACCCACTGGAATCAGCGGTTTTATTGCTTAGTATTATAAATGCGAATAACTGAATGATGTCATACMGCAGACGTGTTGTTGAAGCGCATCGACAGACAATTTGTTTTTGTGATACTGCTGGCATTGTCGCATTCTGCYARCCGTGCAATGAACCAAATGAAGCAACCAACGAATTTAGATGAGAGCAACAACAAAATCAACATATCATAAGACGTTGTGATGGCGGCAGTAGCGGCGCCGATGGGTAAAGCAAGTGGCGCGCTTGAACTGCGCGCACTGCAGYGACAGGCATGCAGGGTCAGGTTAAAGTTGAATCATTCATCAGCGCATACTTACAAGCATACTTAGTTATTTGACGGCGCTTTATGTTGCGCTTTAGCAAAGCCTAGCGCTGACCAAATGGCAAACGCCTGACAACTGYCCGCTGACAGATGCAAGTGTGTCAGCGTGGACGCGCTGCACGATTTCGTTGTCAACGCGGCCATTAAGGCAGTGCGCGTCAACACAGATAACACAAGCGCGCGGTACGCGAATTGAGACGCGGCGCTCGAAAGTGGACCGCGGTGCGCAAAGTGACCGCATCAGCGCCGGCGTGTCGCATGCGTTATTGAATGCTTTTACGTTGGTYAATTAATCATACCTACTACGCGAAATATTGAACAATATTTTAATTAACTGCTGATACTACAACAAGCGCATACAAATGTGGAGAAGTATGCTCCTACTTAATGGTCAGATGCTGTGGTGGCCGCTGTAAGTAATTAATCGCGGTGCGAAACGCAAAAAGCAAAAAAAACAATCGCACAAAAAAAGGAAATTGCATGAAAACTAACAACTGTTCGGCTAATGAAGCTGCGCGAATTTCGTGCGAAATATTGAACGCTTTCAGCTCATTTATTTCCCATGCGTCACAACGCTGGCCAAGCRACGCGGTGCGGAGGTCAGACGTCGCGGCACGCCCCTTACAGCCACTTGGAAATTAAGAGCGGCGCGCTTGGCGCACATAAACCAACWTACATATGCACGATCCCAAAATAATATAAATGTATGCATGATTGTGTGTGTGTGTGTGCATGCGAAAACTTTACAAAGTCGGCTTGTATTGTGTCCTTGAAACGCTTTAATTCGTGCTGTTACTAGTTTAATATGTATTTATTGCGCGCTCTTGTTGCTTGTGCGACTCGCCAATTTCTTATAAATCGTATAGGCTCCAACTAAACGCAACAAAAACGTTKTGTGTTAACCTTGAACGTGCGAATTTGGTTTGTAAGTCACGTCTATCGCTTTTGTCGTTATTGTTATTSTTTTTGTTGTTTTCTATTTTTCTTTTTCTGTTTTTGCGACGCCGACAACGCAATTGCAAAAAGGTCTCAACGCAGCGCAAAATGAAAATACGTAAGCGATATAAAAAGCAAGAGCGCGTCTGCGGTAGTACGCATGCGCGGCGGCCAGTAGAACGCCAGAAGCAAGATGTGCCATGGCTTAGATTTTGCACATTTTCTGTCTGCTTGCGAATTTTTGTTKATTCCAAATGTGTTTTTATCGTTTTTCGGACTGTTTATTTTYGCTGTACCTTTACTGTTTTCATGTAGTAAACAACAGTTTTTTAGTGCTGCTTTTATCAGAATTATAATAAAGCATTTCGTTGACCAGAAGACGAGAAGGTTTGTGGCTTTTACACGTTTCCAAATTAACGCGACGCAGCTTAACTTGTTTCGATTATTTATGCATGTTGGCTCAAATGTTTCAAATACTTCTGGTTTGTTTCAAGAACTCATACCTTTGGATGATTARCATTTGTAAAGATTTTATATAAACAAACACTTGAATGCCAAGACGACATAATTTTTCCTATGAGTTGTTACGGCATAATCATGTAACTAAACTAAACAGAGAGACTTTGAACTAGTCTGAACTTAAGTAATCTGTACGTTTGCGAAACCTACCTTCGCGGAAGCAAGGTCGCACATTCCCTGTTCGATTCGTTAGTTCGCTAGTAGATGTCATACCAAGACACGGTGAGAAGACCCATTTCCCTTTACATGATCCTTGTCAAATAGTGTACACTGCTTACTTTCCATATTAGTCTTTAACCCCTCCGACACAGAGCTCTAAGCAGTAATATGGCGCTAAACCATTGCATCGTCAGTATTTTGTTTCGTTAAGCTCTTCTTTTAGTAGTTCTTCAAGGCACATTCGCAAATAATAATACTTAAAACTTGCCCTCAATAAATTTTAGGACAAAGAAAAACGTTTTTATTTTGAATCGGTCTTCATGAGTTTATAACAGCCTTCACAGATATTACACCTTAGGCAAGGAATCGTAAATTTTCTTGTGCAAAAAATCGCTTAAATAATTTCTCTTTTCCCCAAGTGTATGTATAGCCCGTCTGAGTTTCTGCCGCCTTGCAAACCCTTGAACTGATCCTTATCAGATTTCCGCATAACTCACTAAACAAATATTAAGTTCATCGATCAACTACTAGTTTAGAATAACCATGGTTAAGTGTACTTTAATATTTTTCCCGGGCAATAAAAATTTGATCAACGTATTTACAGGCATTTACATACAAGATTTTTTCTTCACGTTTGTTTAAATTTGTTTTATTACAATATCATCAATTGAGAATATTTTCCCTATAAATCTTAACGTCTATTCACATTTGGTCCAAAGCTATATTTTTCAGGTAATTTTTCAATTAATTTACGACAGAACTTCTATGAAGTTTAGTGAGTTCTTCGAAAAAAACTTAATATTCAAAAGGCTTGAAAATTATTATAATCTCTTTTCAATATTTCTTTATTTATAGGTTCTGCTTTTTTTTAATCTAACAATAAGTTATATAATTTTACATCTATTTAAAAACTAGATAAGCTCAGGTAAGTGATTCAACTGTTTTGCTGATACGTTGCTCTTCAGTATATCTTTTCTTTTAAGGCGTGTTTGATCGCAGTAATGTACTAAAGCATAAGCCAGTGGATTTGGATGATCTCGGAGTTTAGATATATATTTAACTCTGCTATTTTATACTTCTTTCTTTACCATGGGGATACCAAGAACTTTATGGATATTTCCATTACGCATGTACTATGGCAAGCAAGTGATTGTTCTAAGCATTTTGATGGGGACCTTTGTATTAAAACAATATTAGTTGCACAGGTCGTACCCCACAGTTAAATGTCATATATCCAATGCGACTTTGTTGTCTAGACTATTTCCAACAGCTGGAAAATCTGCTGTATATCTGTATGAAAACGACTATGTTAAGTCATTTCCAGGTTTATCTATCAGCATAATCTGCGATTTTCCATGAAATTGGATAGTATCCAAAACTAAGAATTGCACTGTAGAGCAAAGAAAGCATCACTACCACAATATTTGGTAATTTTGGGGTAATATTACCATGTCCTGGCAACTTTTGTGGTTAACGTTCTTTTATGATTCTAATRATTTCAGAAGGKGAAGTCTTAAATTATTATCCAAGAAGTCAGGTAAAACTTTCAATACGATGAGTTCAGTCTTTTCGGAGAAAATCACCGGCTCAGAAAAATTTTAAATTTTAATTTAAAAAAATACTAAAACGGTCATATTTCTGAAATTATTTACCGGATCGACTTCAAATTTTCGGAAAATAACCTCACATGTATTCGATATACTTGTATATAAACCATGTCCTGCCAAATCGATGTTTTGAAATTCAGAAGTCTAGCATCGTAAAAGCATTAATTCACATTGATTTAGTTAAGCTCAAAACAAACAAAAGCTTGAGTGTGAGTTGTTTCGAGGGTTGCGTGATTTAAAATGTTTAATTCTTAAACGTCTTATTCTTAAATTTTAAACAACGGATTGAGTGAAAGATGTGAATATGAACGTGAAACCTGTCCATGGCTCGAGATTGACTGTCCCAGAAACCCTAAATTGAAAATAGTTCTTGTTTAATCTAAATTCAACTAGTTCAGTTTTCAGCCAATTTAAGAGCTATCATAAAATTTACGCTCCAGTATTTATCTGCTGAGTTATTGAAGCACTTAGCCAATACACTCACACACAAACACATGTAAAGAAGTAGTTTTACAAATTTATATCGACAAGGGCAGGCAAACGCCTAAAAGGCATTTCGCATCAATTAAGCGTGAATATTGTGTGCGACTAGAATTTGGCAAAAAAAAAAATGTAATACAAAAAAATAACAAATTCCAAAAAAAAAAATTAACAAAGATTGCGAAATCATTAAATATTGCGAACAACGCAAATGGAAACCCTCTAGAGAATGTAAAATTTGCCAAACATTAAGCGAAGCAAGCGAAAACAAAAAAACAGCGAACAAGAAGTGTACAAAAAATAGACAACAACTAATAACAAACAACAACAAAGCGCTTGTAAAGCTAACTAAAACACCTTTGAAAAGGCGAAACGTTCCGCAGCGAACAACAAAAAGCGCAAACGCGCAAAAATATTGATACAAAAATGTGCAAAAACACTTACACAAACAACAACTAGCTAGAATTTTAGCAGCAAGCAAATGAAATTAATATAAACATTTGTGTGAATTTTTATGTCTTCCTTCTAATTTGCAAAAAGCAGCAACAAAAGCCACGCCGAAATTAAAAAAGTGTTGCTATGTTTGTATTGCAGCGTCCGCCCGCGCGCCGCCAGCTGCTCGCCGGCGTCAACAGCAGCCACGCGCACTAACACACGCGCAATATATGTAAAGTTGGCGTTGTGTTGGTGGACGCGCGCATAATGTTTGCACGTGTTTGTGAGCGATTTTCCATGTGTGCGTGCGTGCTTCGTGTAAATGTGTTTTCGCAAAAATTTCAAACTTTAAATTGAATGAGCTCTAACAAAGACTGCATGAGTGTGTGTATATACTTGCGAATGCGTACCTAAATTGGACCCTAAACAACTGCTGCTCCAACATTTTTGCATTTTCGCACTACTCACTCTTCGTTTGCGCTCTCGCTCCGCACATACTTCACCTACTCTTCCGTTATGTTGAGCGCGCTTGCCTGTAAGCGAAGCTTTGCGCAAATTTATGCTGAGCTTTGGCGGCGCGTCGCCTGCAGTTAGCTTGCGCTGGCCGACTGCCTTAGTGACGTTCACACGCACATTGTCCGAAAGAACGGCGCTGCGCTCATCTAATGCCCGCGCGGCAGCGAAGCGGCGCGGCTCCGCGCGACTGCCCAAGACGGGATGCGTTGTGACGCTGCGCTGTGCACGGCGTGGCTTGTCATCGATATTTTAGCAGTTAATGCCAAAGTTAATGGTGTCATTGTTGTTGTTGTTGTCATTAAATTTGCTCTTATTGGGATGCTGCCGGCTGCTGCTGCTGTCGCCATCGCCTCAACTTCACTTTTCGGCTTTGCTGTTGCCGCTGAAATATGTATGTATGTATATAGTTTTAACTGCTGTCTTTGCAGGTTTCGATGCATTTTTGCTTTTGTTTCTTGTATAGCTGTCATCATGGCATGTTGTTGGGTTTTATTACTTCTCCATTTTTTTTTACCTCGCCTACATTGTTTTTGTTGTTTCTATTGACTTACTTAACGATTGGCTGCTAGTTTGGTTACTTTGTGTGCTGGCTTCAGCTGCCGGTCCAAACTTCTTGCCATTCAAGGACAGTCCAAATACATGCTAAGGCGCATAAATATATATAACTACAAATATATACAAACACATAAAATAAATTTATATATCTATATACACTGCAAATGCTGCGCCTGCAATTTTCAGTTCATCGAGACGCAATTTCGAAAAGGAGTATAAACTTTGCAGCTTCCATGAATTTACATATATGATTTGCAGTTTCTAAGCAAATACAGTTGGCGTTAAAAATATGCTTTATGTAAATACTCATCCCATTTTCTATGTTCTGTATTTGCGAGAACATTAACTTTGCATGACGTTAAAGTGAGAATAAGAAAACGAGTCACCCGTTCAGGCAAGTGTTACTGAAGACCGCTTTATGTCGATTCCGAGTCGTTCTCAAGAACACGACGGAATTGGTGAAAGGATTTGTGAATGCATCGGTATAAAATTGTTCTCACTCAAAAACTGAAGCCATTGGACCAGCGTAAACGTCGTGGATTTCTTGATTTTGCCTTGGAACAACTTAAAAATGAAAGCAATTTTTTAAAAACAGATCTTCTTCGATGCGGCTCACTTTCATCTGCGTTTTGCGGTAAATAAACAAAACTGTCCATTCTGGTGCGAAGAAAATCCAAAAATTATTTATGAAGAACCAGTTGGCAGTTTGGTATGGTTTTTGGTCTGGTGGAATCATATTTTTGTACTTCTTCCGAAACAAACCCGTAGCCCCATGTTGTTGGAACCAGATGTGTCAAGACTTTTTCCTTTTGCGGCTATAAAAGGTTGGTTATAATCGATATATAATATACCGCTCTCCATTGACAGTAATGGTCTCACCAGCTTCATTTCGGAAGAAGTACAAAAATATGATTCCAAAGTAACATTAATTCACATAAAAAATGCACACTGAGCGATTTCTAGTAAATATATTTTTGATGACAACTTCAAGAAGTTAATAATAATCAACTATCGGCTAAATTAATGGTTAGTTATCCGAGAGCGTTGCCAGATATTTCTGTTAATTCTTCAATGAGTTTCTTAAGGCCGAATCGACATAAATAACCGAAACTTACTTAACCTGAGTACTTTTGAGTTTAATCACTCATTTACGGGAGATTTTTTGTCGGGGAGAAGAAGTTAAATTTTCAAGTGTTAGAAACGGTTTATTATCGATTTCCGGAAAAACTGCTAATTCAAAGAAAAAAGGTAACGTCATTGCAAAGAAAGTGTGATCCAAAAGTTATAGGCTTGAGTTCTTTACCTTTCGAATTTCGGTTGAGACAGCGACAAACATGGAGAATCATCTGCATTAAAGCGAATGATAATAAACATTCACGGTTTTCTATTACTTTCGATTCATAAGTAGTTTAGAATTTATTAAAATTACAGTAAAAATAAACATAAATTAGAATAAAAAAACTTACTTTCGGATATAAATATCTCAAAGAAACTGATTCGAGCTTTGTATTGGTTGCCCTCCTATCTTATTTACACTTACAAAATGCCGATTAAATGTCACGTGAGTATCACTGTACCCTGCTAAGATTTTCGGCAACACTCGTGCTCCTAGTTGCTATGTCTCTCTCTCCAAACATTCACCAAGTGCATACCGGTGTATGACTATCACAGTAGTACTTATTATAATCACAACCATCACTATCAATTTGATTGTATATAAGAGTGTTTTTTGGCAAATGTTTAATGATGCGTGCGCACTTATATTGAACAAAAACAGTTTTTTCTAAACAAGTTTACCTATGTTCCCGTTATCGCTTGGTAATGACCCCTTCGTGTCTGCGCCCGCACTTATTACACACTTCCTGCACGTGCCTGCCTTATCAGAGCCCAATTCACACGCCGCGCCGCCTGAGTACATTGTCAACGAGACATACGTGCTGTGATAAGCTTTCGCCGAAGCAAAAAGGTGAGCGAATTGAAAAAAGATAAACAAACAAGAATCGTAACGCTCGTGACACGTACGTACGTTGCCAAAGAAACTTATCAACCCGCAAAAGTAAAAGCTGAACTTTTTGCATGGAATTGCGCAAAAAAAAATTAATTCTTAACAAAAGTTTTAAGTATAAACAGCGCACTTTCTTTGGATTTTTATGAAATTTGGATCGGTAGTAAGCTACGAG
>NW_017534620.1:0-10151 GCF_001853355.1 Bactrocera latifrons
GGTAAGTAAAACTACACCCGTGGGTTGGGGTAGTGGTACTCCCTCCGACCGCCTAGTAAATTTGTAAACATCGACTACACCTTGTCTTCTCATGTTTTGTATTATCTCTTTCTCGCTGACATTGTTGAGACAGGGAGCAAAGATTGTACCTTTCACGGTATTGAGGTTGTCATGGTATTTCGCTTTAATTTCACACACACCAGGAAGTTTTTTGGCTGAAATGAACTTTTGGGCAATTTGGTTATTTTTTACCAATAGCAGAAGATTACCAGCACGCAACTCAGAAATTGAGAKGATTTCTTTGCTAATAGCTTCTAAGGCTTTGTGGACAGCGAAGCAAGAATACTTCGAAATTGGCTTGTTTGACTCCGTTGCTCTAATGAGAATATATTTCGGGTTTTCTTTCTTGGCCTGCGGCAGGTCAGGAAAGTTGAGGGGGGAGTAGGTGGGTTTCTTTCTTTTTTGCTGGGATCGAGGGGCAAGCAATGCAAACCTGTTATCCGCAAGGTTGGGCGGCCCGGGGGCCATATTAAACAAATCTTCACACTTGATTCACTTATCTGCAATACACTTATGGATTGAAAGAATACAAGAAGATTTTTAAATGTAAACACGTGTACGTATCCGAAAATGTACGATGCGCAGAATGTCAACAACGCGTAAAGCGGAGCAGAGCGAGCACTTGTCGAAAACTGCAACAATGCGCAGAACAAGACGTCATAACAAACGAAGGCCTGTTTATTGGTGGAATGTGGAAATTTCCACGCTGAGAAAGCTTTGTCACTCAGCTAGACGGCGTCTACAACGTAACCAGGTTGAAACAAACGCAAATCGCCTAAGAGAAGAATTTAAAAGCCACAAGAAACTGYTGAAGTCGGCAATTACCCGGAGCAAAAAGTCATGCTTCGATAGGCTCTGTAAAGAAGCAAACATTGACCCTTGGGGAACTGCTTACAAAATATGTATGTCAAGATTTAAAAATAAGCAACAGAAACCGAAATATTCATCTTTTATGGGAAAAGTCGTCGAAACATTATTTCCGAAACACTACCAGATTTCATATGCCAAGCGACAAAACGAAGCTGCAGAATCACCCCCGCTAGTCACAGAAGAAGAGCTCCTGGCTATAGCAAAGAAAATAAAAAACAACAGAGCACCTGAATTAGATGGCATACCTAATAGAGCCCTGAAGGAAGCTATAAGCTCAAAACCACAACTGTTTGCTCAAATGTACAACGCTTGTATAAAGGAAGAGGTGTTCCCCGACTCGTGGAAAGTACAACGTTTGGTTCTGCTCCCAAAACCAAAGAAACCACCTGAAGAACCTTCATCGTACCGACCTTTGTGTATGCTCGACACAATGGGTAAAGTGTACGAAAGTATAATACGAAACCGCTTGGAGTTAGTAATCCAGAAAGCCAGCGGATTATCAGAGAGACAAGACGGCTTTATAAAAAAGAGATCCACTATTGACGCACTACGAGAAGTCGTCGATATTGCAAAATGTGCAGTAAGTGGGAAAAGATGGAAAGGTGGCACGAAAAAGTACTGCGCGCTGATCACACTGGATGTCAAGAATGCGTTCAACACGGCTAAATGGGCACACATAATCAAAGCACTGGAAAAAACTCGCGCCCCAGAATACCTCATAAACATTATAACGAGTTATTTTAAAAATAGAAGGCTGATTTACGATACGAACGAAGTAGACAAGAGCTACTCTATCTCGAGTGGAGTACCCCAAGGGTCAGTGTTAGGCCCGCTGTTATGGAACCTCATGTATGACGGGGTGCTAAGTAGGCTGCAACCAAAAGATGTTAAACTAATAGCATATGCGGACGATCTCATGGTGGTAGCAGTGGCAAAACAATTAGTCGACCTAAGAAGCAAATGCAATGAGTGCGTAAAAGATCTACGGCTCTGGTTCTCTTCTGTGAGTCTGGAACTGGCGGAGCAGAAAACTGAAGTTTTACTTATAAGCACCAGGAAGGTAGAAGAACAAATAGAGCTCACCATAGGGGAGTGCAAGATTATTTCGCAGCCGCAGCTGAAGTATCTGGGAGTAATATTAGATTCTAAATTAAAATTTAAAGAACACCTGGAGTATTCCTCCAGTAAAGCAAACAAAATTTACAATGCTTTATCGAGAATGATGACCAACACAGGCTGTGTGCGTTCCAGCCGGCGATTCTTAATAGCGAAAGCAACGAGTTCCGTAATACTGTACGCAGCACCAGTATGGATACAGGCAATGAACATAAAAGCGTATGCTAAACAAATAATGGCAGTGCATAGGCTTTCTGCAATTCGAGTAATAAGTGCTTTCCGGACTACATCAACCGACGCTGCTGAAGTATTAGCCAGCATGCCACCCATTGACATCCAGGGAGATGAACTCGAGCGTCTATATCATATATCAGTGCCTAAAACAGTATCGGCAAAGACAGAGGAGAGGAACAAGAGCATTAAAATGTGGCAGGAGCGGTGGAATTCCTCATCCAAAGGGCGTTGGACTTACCGACTTATACCGGACATCCACTCGTGGATAGACAGACGACATGGGGATTTAGACTTTCATCTGACCCAAATAGTTAGTGGACATGGGCGCTTTAGAAGCTACCTTTTCAGATTCCACAATGACATTAGTCCAAACTGTCCGACGTGTACAGAGCATATAGAAGACTCTGAAMATGTATTATTTTATTGCCCTAGATTTTCAAACACAAGGGAAAAACTAAAAACCACACTCGGTGAAAGTATAACATAATTTGCATAATTTAACGACACTCATGTGTCAGTCCACTGATAAATGGAAAGCTGTCAGCGAAGCGTCAGCATCCATAATGACAAAACTGAGACTTTTTGAASAAATTAGGTGTCCGTCAGTTCGGACGATAGAGGAGACTTAAATGTCCTGTCCCTCCCACGAAGTAATACTTAATCGGTGGTCCCTATAAAAAAAAAAACTCAACACTCTACAAAAGGAAATGGGAGCACGAGGACACTAAACAAAGGAGGAAATTAGAAACAGAGCATTAAACACAAGAGGAAATTTGAGTAAAAGAACACTAAGCACAGGAGGAAACTCAAACAAAAGCAGAGGATAATATTTACCAAATTATCCGAATACATACCTTTTTTCAAAGACATTCTGCTTCCCAAAACTCCCTTGAGTCGAGACAAAGTAAATCGTTACCATTATTTATTAAAATATGTAAACATGTATGATATCATATGATTTTATAAAATTTAAAGCTTTTATAATCCGTTTGATCGATTTCAAAATAGGAACAAAAAACAGTTGGCAAAAATTTTGAAAAAATTTTTATAAATACATAAGGAAATCATTTACTTCCTTATAAGCTTACCATTATGTATACAAACACACTTATTATAAAAAAAATCATATTCAAGTATTTACTTTCAAATCTATCCAGCAATAGCCCTTCTGTTTCTTCAAAGATTGCATAAAAAGGTATTATGAATTTTCAAAATATGAAGCAAAATCAATTTCAAAAAGGCTCTCAAAGATCCTTTATATCATAAAAGGCTAAAAATTGCAATTAAAATATTCAAATTTCGGGATTGGGGGGAAGAATTATCTAAAATTCAAATAAAATATGCCCAATTACSATAGTATCTCCAAATGCGGATATTAGAATAGATGCACAAGCCATCGTTCTACCGCAACTTCCAAATTCGCTTCCAAGTAGTACGAAGTAAATAAAATACACTGGGAAAAATGCTCACATCTCAAATTAGGAGATCCCAATTGTCATACCCCATCACAAATTGACATATTATTAGGCAGTTACTAATACCTCAAATAATTCTTGAAGGTATAGAGAAAATATCCAATAAATTGTTAGCCCAAAATGCAATCTTTAGATGGATTATAAGTGGCCAAGCCCCAGAAAAAATAAATTCTTTCACCACACAAGTGGAAAATATCTCAAACAAATTTTTAATTATCAACTTTAAAAATTCTGGGACATAGAAGAATTACCCAAAATTACCCAACTTTCAGAAGAAGACCAGGCATGCGAAGCCTATTACAAGTCACAACAACAAGAAACGAACATGGTCGTTGAGTTGTGTGACTACCATTCAAACCAACTTTTCCTGAAACCATTGCTCTAGGCCACTCCAGAATATCAGTAGTCCAGCAATTCCTAAGCCTGGAAAAAGCCTCATAAAGAAAAGTGAGCTTAAATCGGCATACGATAATGTGATAGACGAATATCTTGAACTCAATCATATGGAAGAAGCTGTACCATATGAAAAAATAGCCAAAGGTAGATATTTATCTTTTTATCTTCCACCTGGTAAAATTACAACAAAAGTACGAGTGGTTTTCAATGCCTCAAAGATTACGAGCTCAGGCAAATCACTCAATGATGTACTATATACAGGGCCAACATAACAACCTAGTCTCATGTTGCTAATTATAAATTGGCGCATGTTTAAATACGTTTTCAATGGGGATATAGAATAAATGTACGGATAAATTTTAGGACATGAAGATGACCCGAATTCCCGAAATAAGTAAAGATATAAAAAAGGAAGACTTATTAGGATACAAGCTCGAAAGGGCTAGTACAACAAAACCACTAGGGTTTCAAYGGAATGCGATAACAGATCAATACTCATATACAATTGAGTCAATATCTGCAATGTCCTTCATTACAAAACGCCAAATCCTTTCCTCGGTGCAAAACTTTTCGATCCGCAGGATGGCTTACGCCAATTCAAGCCAAAATTCTCATTCAAAAATGAAAGGGATGAACAAGTAAAACATGTACGTTTAACAAAATGGGTTCAATTTGCTAACAAACTACATACTATATCAGAAATTCGAGTCCCTGGATGGGTAAATTTCACCCCTTACATTAACGCAGAATTACACGGTTTCTGTGATGCCTCTGAAAAGGCTTATTAAGTCTACATACGTACTCAGTACGACAGCAAAATAACTTCACATCATTTGGTAGCCAAAGCCAAAGATCCATCTTTGAAAACACTAAGCCTATCACAAAATATATCTCTGGTCAGACTCAGGAATAGTTCTAGCATGGTTAGAAAAACCACCCTATACTCGGAAGACGTACATATGTATCTAATTGCATATCTCAAATCTTAGACTTAGTTGGCTCAGCAAAATGACAACATGTTGCAAGTGCAGATAACCTAGCGGGTCTTGGGAGAAGAGGTAGCAAACCACTTCACCTCACCAGCACTATACTCTGGTGGAACGGTCCTACATGGCTAACAGTCGGTCAATCACACGAATTCTGGCCAAAGTCTCCTGCTCGGAATATAATACCTCCGTAAAATCGGAAAATATAAAATTTTTATATTACTCCAAAGGAGGATGATATCCTCACAGATTTTCATCATTTCCTCGAGCACTAAGGGTAGTACCTTATATGCACAAATTCATTTGTAACTCTTAAATAAAAGGAGAGAAGAACATCAAACGATTCTTCCGTACAGCTAACATATTTGGACTCGCAACATGCCTAGGTCAGTCTATTCTTATATACACAAACTTGCTATTTCAGCAGAAAGAAATCAGAGTTGCTTGAAAAGCGACCTCTCGGGAAGGGAAGCTCACTTCTCGTCTCAAACCCATTCCTACGATTACGGATTAATACGGTCAAATGGAAGACTAGCAGGCTCCAGCCTTAGTAATAACGAACGATATCTCATCATTATTCCAGAGRAATCCCGTTTCACCTTTTTATTTCTAATATATCTCCACCAGCTTACACCACATGGTGAGCATCGCTTAATGCAACAAATGGTCCGCGACTAAAGCCACAAATTAAAAGAACCATTTTCACGTGTAAACAGTGTACATACAAGATGCTGAACGCTGCAATTGTGTTCTACCCTTTCCTCCCTTTCCCTTTTCACACCAAGGAATCGATTAGCAATTAATACCCCATGTTCTCCACACATGGGCGGACTCTGGGAATCAGCAGTAAAGCGCTTTAAGTCACATTTAAAGAAAACGGCTGGTACCATAAATCCAATTTTGAGGAGTTTACTACATTACTCGCTCGTATCGAAGGCGTACTAAATTCTAAACCTATCTCACCACTCTGGCAAGATCCCTCAGATTTCATAGCTTTCTCAAAGGGAACCCATTCTGGCCATACCTAAGCCAGGCGTGAAGTCGCTATTATTATAAAACAGTTGGGAGCGCATTAAAACTCCCAATCAGATTTCAGTCAACCTCATACAAGACGATTGTCTCCCTCCTACGGAATGGCGGCTCGGCCGTATAAAACAGCTTCATTACAGCTCCGACGGTCATGTCCGAGTAATTGATCTCCGCAACCAACCGGCGAAGGTAAAGAAAAGTAAAAACGAAACCGCATTATTAGTCAGTTAATAAATCGCTAAATCAGATAAACCACTTACAAAATCGAAACCTCGAATAACACAAAATTTGTTTAATTTATATAATATTTAAAACTTTGTGGTGAAATTATGTGAATTAAGTGATCTGTTAAGATAAGTATCACTGTTATATTGTTCTATTAAAGCAATTGAAATTTATTTTAACTGTGTGTTGGCTAATCTTAATTTATTACGCCGAGTCATTTTCAATTTGTTTTTGTTCATCATTTTAAAAAGTGCAATTGTTAGTCTTAATATATATTGCTTATTTAAATTTCTTTCTTGTATTTATTCTATGCTGGACTGACAGGTTGGATATTGGATTCTATTCTTGACAGTAAGGACTTGCGCTGGTCTTGCTTAAAAGGCAGACCAACAGAAATTGAATTGTTTAATCTTTTTAAGCAGGCGCGCAATGGTTTCAAGGAGAATGGTCGTGAGCTTGAAATCCTTACTGAAAAATTTAGGCATTAGGAAACGTTGTTTCAATCATTTCAGTGCCTAAATGTGCAAGAAGAATATCTAAAACATTCATCTAAGCGTAAACGTCCGCCTGATGAAGATACAACTGTATCCTCCTTAAAAAGAATTCCCCCAATCACTGTTGACCTCATCAATCTTTCATCCCCTTATCCTCAGGGAGAGAAGGTGCCGTCTGCTCAGGACACAGAAAAAACTGTTACTGAACACGGTAACCGGAAAACTTCTCAAGATCCGCCTCCAAATACCTCCAAGTCAGCTAATAAAAACGTATTAAAAAACTATTTTTATCTCGAGACTTGCTGCGGATACCACAGTCGATGATATGAAAATTTATATCTCGTCGAAGTAAAAAATGGGAGATACAGACATCCGTAAACTTAATTTCAAATACAACAGGGATATTTCATCGTTTAAGATCTACGTATCAGCTGCCAATTTTCAATTGATACTTGATAACTCATTCTGGCCATCTGGGGTTTTTGTGCGCGAATTAGAGCACAAACGTGATAAGCCCACTGTAGTTATCACTCAAATGCCAAGAAATGCCGTGGAGACAAAAACGAATTATGTAACAATAATTCGTTGATTATTTATTTATTATTAAATAGCATTCATTGTAACTTTAAAATCATTGCTTTCACAGAAACTTGGCTAAAGCCCCACATTTTTGATAATGAAATATACAACAGCGAATTCGAAATCTTTAGATATGACTGGCTGAACGGAAAAGGAGGTGGTTTCTTGTTTGCAGACTTCATATAATTTAAGTGCATTCGTATTTGCGCTAATAGTAGCCATATCTACTTAACTTTATCTTATATACCGCCTCACTCGGACATATCTGTATATATGCAGCATGCTTCATTAATAAATAATCCATGGCTAATAATACCGATTCCAAGATTGTTTTGGGAGATTTCAATTTACAGTGCATATCATGGAAATCTATTGAAGATTATACCATTCCTATTAGTACTCGCTTATGTTTTAACGAGTTCTTAGATGAAATGTCGGAGTTTGGTCTTAACCAAATTAATTTGATTTCAAACGAGTTTGGTAAGTTCTTAGATCTAGTTTATGTTGATAACGCTTCAATGTTCTCCGTTGTCCGATGTGATCCTTTGGTTCTGCCAGAGGACTCGTATCATTCTGCTTTGGAAATTAACATCGAAATCATAGCCAACTTTGCTTATAATAATACACAAGATCTTACCTTTGTTTTCGGTTCAACTTTGTGAGAGCTAATTTTAAGAAAAGTAATTACGAACCTTCTAGAGTAACTTGATTACAGTGGCAATTTTGAATTTAGTGCTTCCCACTTTAATGAAACTATTTTAAACTTATTTGAAAAATATGTTCCGAAGTGTGTTGTTAATCAAAATATGAGTTTTAATTTAAGGTTTTCGAGAGAATTATGTAAATTAAAAAATAGAAATTCTCGTGTTTTAAACTTAAAAAAACTGGTTTAGTTGCTGTCTATTCAAAATATTCTAACTTAACAAAATATGTTATAATAATTATATAAATAAAGTAAAAAGAGTATTATACATAATCCGAAATTGTTCTATGGTTTCATCAATTCCAAACGCAGGATTTCTAATTTTCCGTCTGCTATGAAATATAAGTCTARTATGTCTAGTGACAATCACTAAAATGTTCGTTGAATTCTTTAGGTCCAATTAGTCTCAAGAAATCTCCGCATCAGCACAAGTTATGTCCGATTTCTGTCATTAATGCGCCTACCATTTCCGAAGTAGACGTCTTATATCAATTAAATATGTTAGAACAATCATAAAACTATGGCCCAGATATGATTCCATATGCTTTCTTAAGAAATGTGCCAAACATATATACCAACCCMTAACAAAACTATTTAATTCATCTCTTATGCAAGGCTTATTCCCATCTATATGGAAAAAGTCATTTATAATTCCTTTGCATAAGAGTGGATTTAGGTCATCTATTGAAAACTATAGGGGAATGTCATAGTTGTCTGCAATACCTAAACTTTTTGAAGCAATTATAACAGACGACATAACCTTCCGGATCTCTCCACCAATTTCTTGTTCTCAGCACGGTTTTCGTAAATCTACAATAACTAATTTGCTTGAATTTGTACAACATGTATCAACGGGCTTCAGGGGAATAAGAATACTGATGTTATATACACAGATTTTAGTAAAGCTTTTGATAAAGTAAACCATTCAATTCTTTTGAATAAACTTGATCTTCTTATTTTTCAACCAATATTTCTAAAATGGGTGGTTTCTTATCTTAGTAATAGAATTCAACAAGTCATATTTAACGAAACTTTTTCTGACATAATCAATATTCCTTCAGGCGTTCCTCAAGGTAGCCATCTTGGCCCAATTCTGTTCTTGTTGTTTATTAATGACATATAATCTGTTGTTAAGCTTTCAAAAGTTTTATTATATGCTGACGATGTAAAACTTTTTAAAACGTATACTTCAAACAGATGTCAGTTGCAAACAGTCTTAAACAATACAGTTTCTTGGTGTGATAGAAATGACATGCCATTGCACCTTAAAATATGCAAAACGATGTGCTTTTCACGTAGAGCTGTAGACCCTACTTCATACTCTATACAAAGCTTTAGGTTGGAGCAAGTATACAGTTTTGTTGATCTGGGAGTAACTATGGTCCCCAAACTAAATTTTATTTTTCCATGGTTTTTAAAGCTAAAGGTGCTCTTAGTTTTAGTAAACGTTGGTCTAAAGAGTTTACTGATCCGCTTACCACAAAAATTCTTTTTACATCTTTGGTGAGGCCTATATTAGAGTATGCTTCCGTGGTATGGAACCCTTGTTATCAAGTTCATTCTSAGAAACTAGAGTCCGTTCAAAAACAATTTTTACTTTTTGCCTTAATTCATTTGCATTGGAATTCCAGTTTAAATCTTCCCCCTTACACTAACCGTTTAAAACTTATAAATCTCCCGACACTCGCTAGTCGTAGGGAGATGCTCGGTATAATATTTCTTGTAAAACTCATGAATGGGTCAGTCTGTAGCCCATCTCTTTTATCTGATCTTAATTTTTACGTTCCCGCTCGCTCTACGAGGCAGTTTAGACCCTTTCTTTTAAAGTTATCTAGACAAATTTCGAGTTAAACGAACCACTCCTCCGTATATGTCATGATTTAAATTCTCATTCCAGCACATTTGATCTAACAGACCCATTAAACCCCTCATTACCATTAAATAAATTATTTCATTCCTAAGTCAAGTAGTCCTGCAACAGAAG
>NW_017534620.1:12401-25716 GCF_001853355.1 Bactrocera latifrons
TTCCTCCGAAAACGTAACAAAAATATCAGCATTCTTAGTACAAACAGGATTAAAACAACAAATATGATTATGTTTATAAACTTCCCATTACTTATTATTTATTTTGTTCTTAAAACTTTTCTATTAGCTACAGAACATTTTATTAACTTTACACCCAAGACTTAACTAAGCAATAACTGTACATTTTATATTTACATCAGCGAGCCGAAGGTCCTGGCAGCCAGTKCTCCTTTTTTCGTGGAAAAGTAATTGTATTATTGTTTCACGTTTTATAAATAAATAAATAAATTATTTTATCAACTCTTAACAAGTAACCTTTAAAAATTATAAACTTTAATCCAATTCTTAATTTTGGCTGTTGAAATTTTTGTTTCTGTAGCTTAGCAGCTTAAGATCGCTGCGCTTAAAACTCTCTTGCCTTTTATAACTCGGCTAATTCCGCTCGTTCGCGGATTGCGCGCCTCGTGTCGGTTAGGTAGGAGGAGGGTAACCATTAGGTATTATTAAAAATCTGAGTGCGGGCGCATCACACGTTGCTGCACCGCATTACCAGATGCGGCTCAGGGCGACAACCACCTCCTCGCACCAGTGGCATCGTTCGGCGTTCTCGAAGAACTCCTGTGACTGCATACCGCCGTCGCGGAGCCTCTCCAGCATGCGTTGTAGCTACGCTTCAGCAGTTACGGCGGTTTCTAGGCTAAATATTCGCCAAAGGGGGGCCGGGATGGTTAAATGAGTAGCGGCGTCTCATCACACTCACATCACTTCACCACACCGAAACACACCAATTACCACATAACCAAAGGCACGCACTCACCTCATCATCAAAACACAATGACACCATCCAGCATACCAATTATAACAAAAGGGAACATGAAAGGATATCGCGCACTTTTTGTTGATACGACGTCGATCGATGTACATCTTTCAGCATTCCGGTTACTTTTCGATATTTACCCGAATATATATAAAATATTTAACGTGTAAAACCAATTGTTTCAACCCTCTTTGTACTGACATTTTTAAAGTGCATTTTGCTCTAAATAAATATTTGTACGACTATTTCGGAATTTATTGCATTTTTCCCTTTAAAAAAATTGTGAGTGAACACTAAGTAGAGTTTTGTACAAACAGTTTTTACAGTAGCTTTAATCAGAACAAAAGTATATCACAAAACGTTGGGTGAATAGTATTTGAGGAATTGTCCGCCCTGTAAGTGTAATATTCCCGAAAACTGATGAACATAGTTTCAGCTATCTGACTTAGTTCATCAACGCGGAGGCTTTGAAGAAATTAATGGGTATGATTGGCACAAATAGTCAGAGCATTGCGACGAGCTCGTCGGTGGAATGCGTGAAAAAAGAGCGATTTACCAATGCCTGAAGGTGATAAAATAAAACTTGACGAATTTTGTTGACATTTATAATAAAGTGGGATAATGTAAGTTAATAATTATTTAATAGCTAAATATCATATGTACTACATGTTCAACAAACTCATTTCAGCTTTTCACCATTATTTCGAATGATTAAAAACTTAGATTACATCTATTCATCTATTTTGGTGAAAGCTTATAGTGAGCATGCACTAGCTGAGCTTTTAAAGTGGTGATTTTGACTTAGTAGACAAAGAACGTCTTGGGCGGAATCACTTCATAAATATTGCTACAAACGTAAGAAACTATCAGAGAATCAGAGAATGGAATCAGTCAACCATATAAAAACGTTTAAGTGCTGTTTGAACGCAATACAAATAACTCATCATAGGTGAAACTTGGGCAATCAGATGAAGTCGAATTTCTATGACTTATTTAAATTACTCAATACTAATAGTTCTTAATTAAATTAAAAAGTTATTGTAAAATTAGCTCACAAATACACAAATTGTGTGGATATTAAGAATTAGTCAATTGATGTATTTGGTATTTTAAGTTATACAAAGTATAATAATAAATGGGGTAATCACAACGTGTCATAAAGCACATCGTAAAATCATAAAATCATAACTTTTTATTGAAATTAAAATGTTAGTGTTGTTGTATTGCATACTAAAATAAATTTACGCAAATACAACTCAGAACGCTATGTTTTCGGATCCAAGAATGATAGAGAAATGGATTGCGCAATGCGCTGTTCTTGCTTATTATTCGCCCGCGCCTTTGAATGTCAATTCGAATTGTTTCGAGTGAACTATTAATTGAGAAATTTTATATTTTTTAAAATGCGTTGCGCAGTGTTCGGATGCAATAATAACAATGTTAAAAATAGTGCTACGGAGTGGAGATTTTTCCATTTCCCTAAGGATAAAGCAGTACCAAAACAATGGATTCATTTTTATCATCGGGCGGACAAAATTAGTGTTAAAAATGCGCACATTTGTGAAGTGAACTGCTCTCCAGAAGCCTCCGAAAGCAATTTTCAGTTTATAATGGGTAATTATATCATTTTGATTATAATAATTTTACTTTTATAACTAAACCCTATTGCAGGTTTAAGCTCGCGGAATCCAAGGAAGTTACTACCTAGCGCTTTTCCCACGTTAACCTCTACAGGAGACAGAAATGATGTAGTCTCTTTTAAACAAGGAAGGTTGAGAAATTTTTTTAGAGTAATCAGGTTAAAAGGCGGTCTTCGGTCATTTATACGCATGTATGTATGTTTGTATGTTGATGGAGCATATGAGAGCTTTGCAAAAGGTATTTGACGACATAAATGATACTGATTTGCATATATGTACAAATTATGTTCAAAAACACTTAGATTTAAGTATTTTTGTAAACTGTACCACGAAAGTAAAAGAACTGTTTTTTAAAGCTACAACGTATTTCAGGATTCGTTCCTTAAATGAAAACATATTTGAAAATATGTACAAAAGAGAATTAAAAAAGACAATAAATTGATAAAATGAAATACAAAATAGACTGTTAAAATGACTTAAGCATCTCCCCGCATGTATACCCAACTCTACCTGGGAAAAACTGGCAGTCCCTGCAAGACAGCTTAATACACCACATCCGATGACACCACAATAGAACTCACCACACCTGTACACCTACCCACTAAACAAAAAGGATGGTCAACAGGATAGGAACCCAAATCCGTTCGACCCAATTCGTCACACAATCATCGCACATCATAATTCGTATACACTTTTCGCTATCTACATTCGTCATCTACCTTCGTTCTTTTTATACAAGTATTTTCGATCATATACGACGCCACGTAAATTACTCCTGCGATCCCTCAGCGGTCCGGTGTGCAACTCACACCCCCACCCCGCTCCATCCACCTATGTACATTCATTCGTCGTCCACATATAGTTTATAATTTTGTATAAGAATTTAATTACAATAATAATGATTGTGAGCACATTAAACTATATTAAATGATTGTAAATTTTCACCTATGTGCATTTTTTATTAAGTCATTGTTAAAGTGATTAATACTTTTGTGTGCAAATTTGGGCAGCAAAGTATTTATGGTCCTTCGAGCCATAGTGACAGGCACTATGGATTTAAAACAAAAAAAAATAAATAAATAAAAGCGACTAAGCAAATTTATAAAAAGTACTTATAATTGTGTGTTGATTATAAAAGTGCTGTGCAGTGGTAAATTAAATATACATATACATATATAATATATACACAAACAAAGCTTCATAAACAACAGAACAAAAATTATTATAATTATAATTAAAATACATACATATACCAGTGAGGTGGCAAACATTTTAACAAAGTAGAGATAAGCGGCGTAGTGAAAGAAACAAAAAAAATATATACAGTCATGGACAGAGAAATACCTCACTTTGAGAATTTTCTTATAAAGTGAGAAATAAAGTAGTGAAAAAAAGTAGTGAAAAAACCAAGAAGAAGGCATTAAGGCAACGTAAATACATGCATACACCCAACAAAACATACCAAACCGAGCACCAAGTGAGCGTATTATGTTCATCTTAATTTAATATATCGATGCCTTACTTTCTCAACCTCGTATCTTTAAAAATTGCGGATTTGAGATTTTCATATCAAGCGATTGCTATTTCTCTGTTCCATAACTTCAACAACTTCCTATCTCAATAAGTTGTATCTATCGTAAAAAAATTAAGAATACAAAACTTGGTATCTCATGCAATCCTGTTTTCGTAACTGCGTCAAACTCTTACCTCAATATACATGTATATTTAATTTAGTATTAATCGTTTTCTTATTCTCCAAAAAGATCTTTTTATTTTCTTTTGCTATAGCATGAATACGTGCAGTTATGTATATTTACAGCTTAACGTATGGAGTCCCGTTATTCGTCGGCGACGCTAGAACGAAACTTCAAAAACAAAAATTTACCGTTTCCTTGTAGTAATTATAGTGAAAAAAAGTGTGAAGTGAATTTTAGTCATTGCATTGCAGTTCTTTATGTTATCTTTTGTTTGGTGAATATTTATTTCAGAAGAGTTTACTTTTCATTATAAAAAAAAATGCCATACAAGGCATGTTTGAAAGAGTGTTAGTTTTAACTGAATTTAAATTCCACTTAAGCTGCACTTAATATGAATGAGGCATCAGTAAATTGCAGCACTGCGTGCACTCGAATTGAGTCTGTGACTACCCGTATTGGTATCAGTCCAAGAGATAGTTCACCTGTACAAATTCTTGGAAAAACAATCGCCGTTCTTGATGGAAACGTAATTTTGGATGAGAAAACAAGACATTTTCTCTCAGTAGGTTCTGATAACTCTGGCTTCTTCTCAGAATCCGACTTCTCCGCAAGTGAAAGCGAGTATCATCCCAGCACTGAATCAGATCTATCTGAGAATGGACCTTCTTCAGTATTGTTGAATGAATCCTCTGGCGTCATTAAAATAAAAAGAGCACGGAAAGGCCAGGGAAATAAGCAAAACTGGACTAGAAACCGCCAAAAACATAAGCGAATGCGTGTTCGGGAATATTCATCGATTAAGAGGAGCAAAAAAGAGACTGGAGTAATGCAAATTAGAAAAGAAAGAACTGTGAAAGTTCGGTGCCGTTCGGAAATATATGCCCAAAAATTTGGTAAGTAGTGCAACGAAATTACAGAAGAAGATAGGAAGGATATTTTTAAAGTATTTTGGTCACTGTTATGGGAAGAAAAAAGGCGTTTGTCGTTGCTATGGGGTCTCAAAGACCGGTCACTTCAAGAACGACTGCTACTATCTCTCGACGAGTAAACACATTAGTCTACACTTTAAAAACATCAGGAGAGGTCAAGATTGTTTGTAAAAAATTGTATTTGGGTACGCTGTCTCTTGGTGAATGGAGCGTGTCCAAATGGCTTGGTAAAGAAAAGTAAAACAGTAAATCGAAAAAGCAAAACAAACGTTGCCAAAGTAAATCACATGAACTATTTTCTACAGAATTTGCCTAAAATGCCTTCACATTAATGCCGACAAAGTACAAATAGAGAATATGTCGACGTACAGTACAAAACTTAGGCAGAAGGTTACAAAGATTTTGAAAAATATTTGATAGATCGCAACATTGATGAACTGAAAAAGCCACGTACAAATGCTTCTTAGACGCTGTACACAAAGCCAATATAAGTATATTCAAGCCCAAAAAAACCAATGTGATATCTGCTTGCTTACAAAAATACAAATGTCCCAGAGTTTGAATACCAGATTCATATAAAAAATAAGGAGCGTGCTAGGAAAGAGAAATCCGAAGACAAGGAACTTTGTTCAAAAGGCGATATTCAAATGTTCACGGCAGACTTGCAAGCAGTGCAAACAATTCCTCTACTTTCAACTGGAGCACACTACTTCAAAACAAAACTCTGTGTGCACCAATTCACAATTTATAACGAATTTGATAAAAATGTTACTTGCTATGTCTGGCATGAAGACGAAGGCGGCATGGACTCTAATGTCCTTACTTCTTGTTTGTTGGACGTTTTAGAGGAATTGGAAGATAAATCGAAACCGATAATAATTTACAGAGACGGGTGCAGTGCCCAAAATCGAAACGTGACACTTTCGAATGCCTTTCAACAGTATGCAATAACTCACCATGCAGAAATCCAACAAAAATATTTGGTAGTAGGCCACACTCAAATGGTGTGCGATTCTGTACATTCCTCCATAGAACGAAAGAAGAAAGGAAGAGAACTCTATGTGCCAGCTGATTTTAAGATGGTTATAAACCAATCCAGATTGTCGCAACCTTATCGCGTTAATTATTTAAATCACAAGTTTTTCCGCGATTTCTCTCAAATAAATTACTTGAAGTCAATTCGACCAGGCACTAAGAAGGGCGATCCATGCGTTGTTGATTTGCGAGCTCTCAAATATACCTTAAATGACGGAGTTCAATATAAATTATGTTTTGATAAAGAGTGGAAACTATTACCTCATGGTAAATTACGACCACAAGTGCAGCACAATGATGACTTAGTAATACCGGGCCTCTATAATCAGCAACTACCGATTTCTAACAGAAAATATGACGACTTGCAAGACTTGAAACGTATTATTCCAGCTGACTATCATTCCTTTTGTGACAACTTTTTATGCCAATAAACGCATTAAATTAAAATAAATTATTCTGTTTTTTTATAATATTCTCTAAACAATAAAAAAATAAACGTTGTATACATATAAGTGCAGCAAACGAGTATCTTTTTAATCAAGTTTCAAAAATGAAAATGATTTTTAATGCAGTAAACTCGTATCTTAAAAAATTCGTTTTATGCGTAAACTAAAAGAGATAAGTATATTATTTTTACTTATGTACATCGCCTTAATTCATTCCTTAATAATTGCATTTCAATTTTTGCAAAYAGTGACGGTAAATAAATAAGCAGTTTTTTTCTTTCCTGAAAAGTTACCTTTTTTAAGATGCGAGGTTGAGAAAGTAAGGCATCGATATGCGTTCATATGTAGATATGTCACCCGCAAAAACTACAAACATTGCTTCACAAAGACAACTATCGWTTGAAATAGCATCATACAAACTTATATGCGTACACATGTAAATATGTGCGTATGACATTCCTTCACAAATAATCCATACACAACAYACATACTTATATGCGATCACATGTAGATATGTACGTCACCCGCATAAACTACAAATATTGTTCTACAAAAGCAACAAACGTCTCAAATAGCATCAGCAGCGTCACAAGCCGATAGGCATGGCAGCTAAATAGTCGATGCCGAAATTTGTAGAAAAACGCACAACAACAATATTTTCATTCATGAACGCAAGCGACTTTCAACAGGCAAACTTGCTTCATTCATAAAAACAAACAACATGACATCTCCCCGAGCATGCCCTTGCACACAAGCGTCTTTTCGCGACGATGGCAAAAGCTAAACATCATAAATTGAACAATTTCTGATACTTGTATGAGAAGGAAAAAGTGACAACCCCGCAAATATAAGAATTCAAATATATTACAATAAAAATGACAACATTATTTGTCGATTTTTAAAGTCAAGAAATGTGCYAAAGAAAATATTCAATTTTCCTCTGATTTATGTGTATAGTGAATCCCGGTTAAGTAGTATTCCGCTTAAATGAAAATCATCCCTCTTAACTGCCCATATCTTGCTGCATCTCAGGGTTTGTTTTTTGAAATTTATAGAAATTATAGTTTTAAGTACCACTCGCTTAGGTATCCGCACTCGCCTATGTGCCACATTATATTTTTATTTTTAACAAACCATAAAAATCTGTATCTTAGATTGTTGCACATAACCGGAATTGACTGTATTTGTCAAGGAATGTAAAAAATAAGCGGTGACAATTGGCCGCCGTTCGTTTATTTTTTCCGGACAGCTCGGATTTTCTACCAACAATACAATGTTGTGACGCATTGTCGCCACTTTGACTCCTTGACAAAAAATGAGCTTCGCCATTGGCTGACCGTATGAAAGGAGATTTCTCTTGAAGCATTGAGTGTACATATTTACATGCATATGTTGCATGTAGACAAATTTACAAACATTATGCGTATGGTCTGTCATATTTATTTACATGCACACATAATTATATATATGTTATGTTTTTTCTTGTTTTTTTTTTTTTTTTGGATTTTGGAGGGGGAATCTTCGAAAGATACCATAACTTTTCCGGACGGTATGCACGATTCATATTGACAAATACGCCTAGGTACTAAACAATTAACTCCATTGTCTTTGCTTGTTTATTTGCCCCACGGAACTGCCGTTAAGCATTACATCGTGGGGCCAAGCTTAGCCATTTATTCATCCTTCTGATTTCACTGCGTTGCCACTCTTTCATTCTCAGCTCTTTCAGAACTATAGCACGCCACGCTCTTACACTATCCCACACTTGTTTTGACTCAGTCATAAACCGCACTATGTTATCAGGTCTCACTTGTTCCATTGTCAGTTTCTGTATATCGGCTCTCTCCTTTTCATACCGTCGGCAGAAAAAGAAGACGTGTAGCGCGTTTTCTCTGCTACTGTCGCAGAAAGGAACAATTCATCCCGTCGTCATGTACATATTTATATACATATTAGTGCCTTCTGGGTCTTTAAACTGTGGCCGTCAGTATTTAATTTAATGTCTCCGAGCTTTTTGGTGCTTGTGATCAGGACAGCTTCAGTTTTTTACCCAGCGAGTTGAAGTTTTGTTGCCGTGAGCCACTCTTTAATCGTCGCCGCTTGATTGCAGAGGTATTCAAGTTGTCTCAGTTCTTTTGCTACTACTGTTATGGCAATATCATCCGTATATCCAATAATTTGTTCCTCCTTCGGGAGAGGGAGACGCAGTACCCCGCCGTACAACACTTTCTACAACAATAGGCCAAGCACGGAACCTTGTGGAACTCCGCCCGTTACCCTATATGTTTTTTGTCCGTCATCAGTATCGTACAGTAACAATCGGTCAGGCAAGTAGCTGGATATTATCCTAACCAAGTAAGCAGGGGTTTTGTTACGTTCCAGTGCTCTTATAATATGARGCCAGTATGCCGAATTGAACGCAGTTTTAACGTCAAACGTGACTACTGCACAATATTCCTTAGTACTATACATCCATATTTTACCCTCTATTGCCTTGTTAGCTATGTCAGTAAGCTTTTTAATCGCATCAGTGGTGGATCTCTGTTTGCGGAAACCATATTGGTTGTCAGACAGACCTTTCTCTCCTTCCTTTTCTAGATGCAGCTCTAATCGTGCACAGATTATCCGCTCTAGTATCTTGCCGGTCGTATCCAGCATACAGAGCGGTCGATATGAGTTGGGCTCTCCTGCTAGTTTATTTGGCTTTTGCAACAGGACCAGTCTCTGCTTTTTCCAAGAAGACACCTTTTTCTAAGTACCGCGTATACAATTCAGCAAAGGGTTTCACGTTGTGCTTAATAGAAATCTTTAAAGCCTTATTTGAGATACCATCCACACCTGGTGCTTTAGCATTGCCAAATCTCTCTGCCGTTTTTATTAACTCCACATCAGTGACTATTGTCCATTCCGTTTCGGCAGGTTCTTGCGCTCGGGCCGTTCGATTTTCTAGAGGCTGTGTGGGGAATAGAGTTTCCACTTCGATTTTCAGTAGCACTGGGCACATCGGTGCTTGTCCTTTGCCACCTCTTATCTTAGTCATTACCAGCTTGTAAGCATCACCCCATGGGTTTTCGTCGATTCTTCCGCAGAGTTCTTTAAAGCAGTAGGATTTACTTTTTTTGATTGCTTTTTTGAGATCCCTACATTTTCTTTTAAAGCATTCGCGTAATTGCGTATGCTCTGCAAGTCCCCGACTCCTTTGACACCTCCTCCTCGCGTTGTGGCATTCCTCCCTTAATGTGTTGATCTACTCATTCCACCAGTAAGCAGGCTTTCTTGCTTCCAACGCGGGTAGACTTACTACGGCAGTTTGGATTCCTAGGTATGCCGTTCTGATGCTCTTAATCGATTTTATATCAAAGTTGCTCAACTCGTTTACTTGTAGGCGTATTGCCTCAGTAATGTCCGCTTTCGTTGTGATTTCATCAAGATCACGTATTTCTACAAGAACCTCTTGAGTTAGAGCTTTTATTTGCGCATTTTCTTCCAACACTTTACTTACTGCGGTCTTAAAGACCCCGTGCTCTTCATCTGTGCCTAATTCAGCTCTAACAGAATTTGGCCTTTTGCCGTCTTTCTTATCCTGGTCACATTTTCCCCTAATTTTTGCAACGTATCATTCTTTTTGACAGTCCTGAGGATGTCGCTATATGACATGTCCCCGGCTTTTTCTATTACTATTACATCGGGTCGGGGTGGTGGTTTATGTAGTGCCTTCCTTAGTTGCTTACGTTTAACCGTGAGCCAGCCATCTTGTTTCGCCATTTCTTTCTCCTTGCTTGTCACTGAGTTGTCGCACTTTGCATCCTTGCTCATTGGAACTTCCATTTTGTTAGATCATTCCTTATGGCAAGTTTTATTTTTCTTCGGCGGTGTTCTTCGCTTTGGCTGTATTTCGTCCCGAGGCCTCTTGGGTGTATTCTCGGTGTTGGTTGCCATCACTAGAAAATTACGTCGTGCTTCCTTATTTGCCATGTGCTCCTCCTGAGCACTTGCGTGCCACTTTGCTATCACACCGAGAAGATCTCTCATTGTGTTGTTGATAGACCACTGTGGTGGGTGTACCCTCGGTGACACTGCCCCTACCCCAGTTCCCTGAGGCCTGTCCTTCACTTTACCAGTCCCGGAAAATACGGACGGACCGGCGCTCGCCCGGGGCAACGTAGGCTACTACTCCTGCATCCAATGCATACTCCTTGACTAGGGCCCGAAGGGGCTGGTTCGTGATACACGCCGCAGCAGACACATCGACAGAGCATGCTCACATCACCCTCTCCAACCCGCCAGCATAGAAATCGCTGTTGACACTTTGAGGGACTCCCAGTGCGCTGCGGTGTGTACCGGCCATTTTTTGATGACAGCCGCACCTAACATGGTGAGTAGACGCTGACCAGGAAGCCGCGCATTGTGGGTCCATCGCGCCTGGATTTTTATTGTTCATCATGCACATGAATGATGATGAGGGGGACACGTATTTCTATTTATGCTGCACCCTCAACTCTTGCCGCTCATCGTCGGGGATTGCTTATTCGTTTTAACTTATTTCGCAACTGACCTGCTACTAGAGGCCGTTCGGCTATCTGCGACCTGCCGACACCCTCCCCGGTAGCTTAGAGCCCAGCTGGAGAGCCCAAATTCTATAGAACAGAACACTCGGTAATTATATGTATGTATATGAGCGTATGTGCGGCCGCTAGATCTTTTAAGATGATATCAAACCTTTTAAGGTAAATGTATAAATTTAAAACTATTTACCTTAACTTATATCAATTACAAACTTTACTCTATTATATATTTTTAATGATTTTATTGAATCAACATGAAATACATATGTATGTAGATAAATTTTAATATACTTACATATGTACTTATGTACGTATATACTAAGTATATGTTTTGATGATAAATATATACAGATCATGTGTGTATAAATTATGTGCCGAGTCGGCTGCGCATAGAAAATAAACGAATCTCTAGGCGTAAAGTTGTTTACACTGGAATTAGCATTATTTTTCTCTTTTAACACCGAAAATGCTCAATTCTGCTACTTTCGTGGTGAAACACGCTTATAATTTGTCTGTGGTGAAACTGGCTCATCTCGACCGAGGTTGCCGAAAATATTTCTACGATCTCCGCACCGTGAACCTTCTCTATGATAGACGTTCTCTGCTAGAAGCTGTCACTTCAGCAGTTTAACAGCGCAGATTTCATTTCTATAAAATTTTCTAAGAGGCAACATATTCCATTTCCACATATGCCGACGGCATTTTCATTTCGGTAATATGAAAATTATAAGAGCGAGTTAAGACGGTTGTGTTATATTATAAAAATAATGTACATTTTCAAAATAACATTTTTTCAAAAAATTAATACTTAGTTTAATATTGTTAATTTATAGAAATATTATGCAAATTGGGTTGGGAAGTCTTAAATTTAATAAACTTATACAAGCATAAATCAAAATATCATTCCTTATTTTAAATTTATTATTTGAATTGGTATATAAAAGTTATGCCATAATTATTATATAGTAGTTCAAAAATATGAATTCTTATTTTTCCCAGAAATACATTTGTAATCAAAAGGATATTTATCCTTTTTTATGTTCCACACAAAAGATTTAAGGGGTTCTAGAGCTCAAAACGTGCCCTACATCAGCTACCTACCCGACGGCATTTCGCATATACAAAAATGAATCGCAAAATGTGTTGCTAAGCGCATAACTCAACAACGCCTGGACCAATTTGGCAAATTCTTTTTTCTAAATGTTCGTTTAGGTTCAAGGATGATTTTTGCGGCAAGAAAAATTCAAATAATATCCAGAAAATACTTAAAAACAGCCATTTTCTTTATCCCATACACAGGATTGAATGATTGTTTGTTGGTAACGCTAAGAGAAGGGCTGCACTAATCTTGATGAAAAAATAATTTATACTTTTCATGAGGAAAAGTCAGAAAATTAAATAATTCGAAAAAGTAAATATTTTGGTATGCCGCCGCATCATTTGCGTCCCAAAGCTGGATCTGTCGTTATTATGTTTTGCAATCTGCGCTACCGAATACAAGGGGTGGCAGAAGGCTTGATTCTACGCATTTCTTTGAGTTCGAACGATTTGTCATTTCAGTTCAAACGTATTCCGTTTCCAGTAAAATTGCATTTAAGATGACAACAGGACTCAAGGATAGTCACATAGTTTGTGGCATAAATTTGGAAATGCTATGTTTTTCACACGTCCAGATATAATGGCGTCCTCACGAGGTGRAATACCATCTTTTCTGTGCACCGGAACAGAAACCAAATGATGATTTTTATCAAGTTGCGTTACTTTGAAGAAGTAGTATTAGATATATATATTCCGACCACATATTTCTTGGCATTTTCGATAAATAATACAAAACACGAAATTAAACGCTTTGAAAATGCATACATAAATGCTAAAATGCAAAATCATTAATTAATTTACATAAACATTTATTTTGCCAAAATATGTTCGACAGCTCAATGAAATTTCATTTCGTACCAATTTTGTCAGGTAATTATAGAGGTTTACTTCCAACATCCCGCCTTTTCTGAAATCAACTAATCGAAATTTCCTGATCTCCTTCGCTGTCAAATAATCAGGGAACGCTTAAGAGAAAATGAGAGCCAATGCGAAAGTTTCGTATCATCTTATCCATGTCCGTTTTGCGTTCGTTCTTCACACATTGAATTTGTGCGACAAGCAAGTGGAAAATTTATTTTTTTTTTTTT
>NW_017534620.1:33694-35552 GCF_001853355.1 Bactrocera latifrons
GAGCGAAAAGCAACAGGTTACGATGACAGTTCGACGGTGAATGATTTTGACAAATTATAATATGGATATGTATAAGCAAGTAGATATATGTATGTACGGAACGAAAAAACACAGAAGCGCCAAAGTCTGACCGAATTTTTCCGCAAAAAGGATCTGGCGCGAGACCAATAAATTCCAAAACCATCACATCTTTTAGGGGCATTATTTACAAAGTAAAGGTACATTAAACACACGCTTTTATTATGACTTTCCAACTGCTGAGATGCAAGCCTTACATCGATTATTGTAAAATATCGATGCATTGCCGATAGTTATAGCAGAAACAGTCAAAAACGCAGAATCGTGGGTCGTGTCAGCTGATTCGACCTATCGTATGGGCGCGCAATGTAAGTGTCCAGTGAAAAACGCTACTCCCTTTTCTCTTTGACGTCGGATGACGTGAGAATCTACAGTATTTTGGTTTTTGCCGTCTAAACGTGTCAGCTGATTGCTCTCTCACAACCCAGGGTTGCCAATATCTATATACTGTAGTAATTATCATCTTTTATAATTCAATCTGATCAATATGTTTGAAATTTTCCTAAAATAACTCAAAATTGGTGTCGAATGCTATTGTTTATAAATATATAAACCAGTTTTAATAGTTTGTTTTCACTAACTACTAAAACTATATATGCGTATTGAGCAATGGCAACATTGTGCAAATGAAAACAAAAAAAGATGGCTGAATTCTACGTTTTTGCCACGTTTTACACTGGGCACACATTTTGCCGATGATGGAAAAGGGAGGAAGGCAGTAGCGTTTTTGACTGTTCCTGCTATTATTTATTTAACTACTCTGGAAGAAAGGTAGCTTTTAACAAACGTGAAAGCGACTTGTTATTGCTCATTCTTGCAAACGTAAAAATGTAGACGTATCCTCTTGCTCTTGAAAAACCCTGCCACGGATTGCAAAATTTGTCTCTTGGTGCAACAACACAACAACAAACACACGCAGAAAATTATTTACAATGGTTGCAATGGCATTATTTGCAAAGTGGTTACCGGCCATGCAATCGTGACTGGTTGAAAGTAACCATACTCCGCAATCCTGCACCAGAATTCGCAGTAGAAATCCTGGAAACGAAATGTGTACCTGTTGTGACATTAGGCACAATTCCGATTTCTTTGGCGCCGCGATCTGAAGGTACCGTTGGAAAGATCCTCCGGATTAAAAAATATTAGGAGATATTCGACCTTAAAGTTCAAAAATTCGTACATTTCAAGACGCTATTTCACCACATTAAACACACTTTATTCACATTTTTCACTTCAAGATGATAAGGAAATTCGCTGAAAGTCCCCTTTTTCGCAAAAATTCCTATATTCATGCATATGGATATTTTCTTTTTTAAATTTATTAAGCAAATAAGTAATATTATATACATGTATTAGTAGTATTATATAATAATATTGAATATACATATGTATAAGTAATATTATATAATAAGTTTAAAGTATATTAGTACAGTACGAAAATTCAAATTTTCGTTCAATGTGAGTGCATGGTAATCAACAAATATAACCACTTTATAACAAAAACTCAATATTTATTTATTTATTTAAAAGAGATCTAATTATAAATAATTAATCCACTTGTAAGAATCAGCACTGGCTGCCAGGGCCTTCGGCTCTTAATGCTAAGATTATGGTGAAAAGAAGATATTTAGTAAGGTTATTTAGTTGTATGTGGTGTTATATDTCTTTGATGTTRCACAGTTTAAGAAATTTATTAATGGCACTGATGTTATCGCTGTTTGTTGTTTTGAGAAGGTCGGAAGGTCTCTTATTCCCAAAGGTTGATTTCCTTAGTAAATGC
>NW_017534620.1:44852-47811 GCF_001853355.1 Bactrocera latifrons
GTTTGTTGAGTTTGGTGAATTTGTTTGTTTTGGATTTGGTTCTATGTTATTATTTGAGTTGAGAGAGGGAGTAACTGTGTGAACTTCAGGTTGGGTTGTTGTTTTCTTGTTATTGTCGTTGTCTTTGTTGGTTCAGTTGTTTAATATGTTAGAGAATGAGGGAGATGAAGAAGTAAATGTTGGTGGAGTTTGCAATTTATGTATGTCAATATTTGGGATGGTCTTTTGCTTTTGTTGGTAGAGTGGGGAAGATATCAAATTTTGTCGCTTTGGTTTTCTTTCTTTTTGGTTCGGGACTAGAATCTAACAGGGYGAACMTATTATTTCCCAGTTGGGTCCCACCAGGGGACATTTTGAAAAAAATTACCTCTGTATAGAAGAGTTAGAAAAATCACTACAGAAAGAAGAAAAAGTAAATTGCGAAACACGTGAGACGAATTAGCKCGTAGGCGCGCTGTACAAAGTAGACACCGAAAACACTGAGAGAACAACCGTATGCGTCGAATGGTAGTCGACGACTGAAAAACTCAATACATTTTTTTATTTTTAACGCAGAAAGGAGTACTACGCGAAAGTACTTCAGTCCACCAGGGACCACCTCGGCCAGGGTTATTTTTTTAAAGTAGTTCAGTCATCCCGACATGATATTATATAACTGCATATACTGAGGTATATATAACTTGAAACTAGTCACCTAATTAATAGTAAAGTCGAATGTCAAGAATCGATTCTTAATCGCCTTCGACTACTGAAGTAAACYTCTCGAGTAGAATCGGAATCGAGTTTACCATTCCTAGAGCGAGCTTCGTCCACACTACCAAAGTGTCCCGCTACTACTTGCCGAACCCTTAACTGCGCCTTTAAGGAATAGATTTTGAAAGATAAGCCGAATGGTTAACAACTGGTTGTTCTGCAAGTTTCAATTCAGTCGCATTAATATACCCTATGCAACGAGGCATTTCATTGTATGTTGTTTAAACGATATCTTGTCTTTCATTCGTATCAGGCCAAGTAATATATTGTAAGGATGGAATCATGTGTAGAAGTTCACACAAGTGGGGAAAGTTTTCTGATCACTTGGGAGTGGCCAGAAACGAGTTAACATACATATGGCTCAAGCAGCTCACGACTTTCGGTCTTTGACGAAGTATCCTCTGGGTAGCGTAAGAACATCCGTTTGAAGGCGAGCGTAAGTGCGAAGGCAAAGGCTTTCGCCTGCAACCAGATTGATTATGCTGTTAATCTAGTCACCGATAACCAGAGCATAATAAAATTATCGAGGGAACATTTCTCTATACTGCTGAATGGCAGTGAAAGTACAACGCCAGGGCTATGAAAAAGTTCGTACAGAAATAACCCGTTTGAAGAACAAAGCAGGGGACCGATGAATTGCCGGCCGAGCTTTTCAAACACTGCGGCGAAGAACTGATAAGGAGCATGCATCAGCTTCTTTGTAAAATATTGTCGAAAGTTTAAAGCCCACCAAAAGCTCCATCAAGATCGGGAAGAACTTCTCGGAGCCGTTCGATACCAAACGAGGCTTTAGACAGGGCGACGCCCCTTCCTGCGATTTCTTCGATAAGCTGCTGGAGAAAATAATTCGAGATGCAGAACTAAATAAAGAAGGTACCATCTTCTATAAGAGTGTACAACTGCTGGCGTATGCTGATGATATTGATATCATCGGCCTCAATACCCGTGCTGTTAGTTATGTTTTCTCCAGAATGGATAAGGCAGCGAAGCAAATGGATTTACCCGGGTATTCGATCGGCCAGGGTTATTTTTTTTAAAGTACTTCAGTCATCCCGCCATGATATTATATAAATTTTATAACACTATATTATCATAGAGTTTTAATTATATGTGTTTATTATATATAAATCACATATTATACATATACACACTATATGTAAAATGTATAATATGTAGAAAAAGTTTTCACAACTCAATTATAACTTAAAAAATGTTAGAAAGTGTTTTTTATTACAATTAATGTAGAAAAAAGAATCACGCAAAATAAACAAAGAAAAATCGTTAAGAATCCTACATATTTGGTGCTTAAGATGTGGCAACGCTCGTTTTCCTCATAATTGTAAACAATCTAACCTTTGCAGCGCCGAGTTCGCTAAGTGATTTTCAAATTAATAAATTTAGGTGAAATATTACAAAATAAAATTGAAGTGTGATTTTATTTCAATATTTAGAGTGTATATTTAAATATACAGAGTGAAAAACGTGAATAAATTTAATGGAATATAGAGAAATACCTTGTGTTATTAGTGCACATTTTTGAACATTTAATCGTGAAAATTTTAAAAAATATAAGTAAATTTTATATTATTTTTGGATATGCCTCCTCTGGAGAAGCTCCCCTATCCGTACATACCCCATTTCTATGTAAATTCGGTTTTTTTACCCCCCCGCCAAAGTAATCGGAATCGCGCCTGCCATTAAATGCCGCACCTTCAATCGCACCAATTCCCACATCGGTATCAACATACCAACGGTCAATTCGGCCACTGAAATCATCACTTGGATAATTAGCGGCTATCCAAAATGCAATAAAGCTATGGAAGCGAAGAAGCTGGAATTTGACATATATAATTCGAATAAAAGATAAAAATATATAAATTCGAAGAAAAGATTAAGATATATACATTCGAAGAAAATTCAGAAACGAAAATTGGATATAAAATTTAAAAAAGACACTGAAAATGCAAGGAGTAATCTTAGAATTAGAAAAGGGAGTAAGCTACTCTTTCTGTACGAAATTACAAAAAATATATGGCAGTTAGCTTGTTTCTTTTATTTCGTAAGTACGAACTTACATAAATAGTTATATCAAATTAAAATAGTTATATCAATTCATGTGGCCAAAATTCATCTGATTCTTCGTCGCTATCAAAAACTATATTGCCTACGTATATAATATCGTTAAGCTCCAGTTATGCATGCTTGA
>NW_017534620.1:48376-50814 GCF_001853355.1 Bactrocera latifrons
TTCATGTGGCCAAAATTCATCTGATTCTTCGTCGCTATCAAAAACTATATTGCCTACGTATATAATATCGTTAAGCTCCAGTTATGCATGCTTGACTTGACCTAGCCACACTTGAGAACTGTCACATAAAAGATCTGTTTAATGAGCCTTGCATGTATTTGATTACCGAACGCTTGACTTGACTTGAAAATCTGTTGAATTTAGAATTTCAGGTTACGTTGACATTTCAGAGAGTGGCATCTTTGCTCTATCCCTTTATTTTGAMATTTCAGAGAGTGTCAGCTCGATTCTTTCCCTCGCTTTTTTTACATAGCACGCTTCATTTCATTTTCATCATTTCATTTTAATCGTCTCTTTTAATTTTCTAAATTTAATTTGCCAGARATAAATAATCGAAATAATCACAATGAATGATGAAAAATTAATAGAAGAAGTGCGTGCGCGTGAAATTTTGTATAACAAGGCCTGCGTAGGCTACCGGGTGCCGAGCAAAAAGAAGGCAATGTTCGAAGAGGTGGCTGACTCTAAGGGAGAGATTCAGTAGGGAAGTAAGAAAAATGGAGTCACCATCAGGAAGTGGTGCGAGTAACACCGAAACCTAGCCATTGTTCGATAATATGAGCTTTTTAAAACTATATATACATCCCAGACCGTAAGTTAATCTTTTTTTTTTTTTACTATTTTATACGTATTAAATATTTATTTCCCTTTTACAGAAATCGCTGCACCACAAACATTTTAGAAGATATGTATTCGCAGGAGCTGTTGGAGCCAAGAAGCATACAAAAGCATGTGTGCAGAGAGGAGCAATTGCAGCGAGGCGGTGAGGTCGTTTGGTGTTATGTTGACCTCYATCATGAACGGTATGAGCGAGGTAAAGCAAATGAAAACAATACAAGTTTTAACAAATTCGTTATTTGCTATTAAATCGGAACCCGAATAATTTTTTTGAAGTGAAAAGTTCTTTAGGCGCGTTGTGCACTGATTTTGTGGGTACTGAAATAGCTGAGCCGTCATGCTCGGCTATGTAACGCTCCTTCGTGTTAAGTCGGCTGCAGTCTACTGAGGGAGGGGAGAGAGAATAGTTAAATATGGGTATTGAATGAGACTGAGCCGTAACGCTGCCATGTCATAGATAACTTGATGGCTATGTCACGCTCCATCGGCCAATAGAAGGGGAGAGAGAGAGAGAGAGAAGCAGAAGCATGGACAATATGATACGAGACTCTTTGATTCGGGAGAGAGCTGTCAAAACTCGCATTTTTTTATAACATTTGCCAATGACGCCACTGCTGAAGAATATTATATTGCGTATTTAATAAATTATACAAAACGCTAAATTAAACACTTTGGAAATGCATACATATATAAATGCTAAAATGCAAAATCATTAATTAATTTACATAAACATTTAWTTTGCCAAAATATGTTCGCACAGTTCAATGAAATTTCATTTCACACTAATTTTGTCAAGCATTTATAGCGCTGCTCTTCTGGCGTCCCGCCTTTTTCACCAACTGCTCAGAAAACAGATCAGGGTGCCCTGCCAGCTGACAAGCGAGAGAGCAAGAGAAGAGATTCTGATCAAGTTATCTATGGCAGAAGGCAGGGGTCGGCTTTAGTATACCGTCCCAGGATTTCGGTAATAAAATGGGTACGGTCGGATAGAGGAGATTCTCCAGATCACGAATATATATGGTTATAGCCGCAGGAAGCTTATAGTTTTCGAGATATTCGCGATTAAAGTTGAAATTTTGCAATATTTTAATTACATATTTCCGGTATTTAAAATTAATTTTTCACTTAAATTTTTCAATTTTGTAAACACTAACACATCAATTATTCATTTGCACACATTTATTTTATATAATATAGTGCAAAATTTGCTTTTAGTGTAAATTTAAATTATTGTCGAAATATTATTGTTTAGAATAACAAATGAATTACAAACTGTCAAATAATCAGTGTTACCTTATCGACATAATTTGTAAAATTAAATTTGTAAATTTGTCTAATAATCAGTGTTACCATACTAAAATATTTTACAAACTAAAACNTCAGTGTTACCTTATCGACATAATTTGTAAAATTAAATTTGTAAATTTGTCTAATAATCAGTGTTACCATACTAAAATATTTTACAAACTAAAACAAAAAAAAAATTATAAAGAAATATTATACCCTGAATATAGGAAACATAATCGTTGATAAGTTCTAAAAAATATGTAAAAAATTTCAGACCGCTTAAATTGGCCGCCAATGTAAAAATGTGTTCTACGGGAGCAAAAAAAAATGTATACACCCAAAAAGGAGTTCTACGCGAAAAAAATCTGATACACCCCAGTGTTGGACCGACCAGAGTTTTTCTTTTATAGGTTGTTGATTCTCGTATTTGGGGTATAATCTGTTCACTTTATTTCATTTAGTTATTTTACAAA
>NW_017534621.1:0-2955 GCF_001853355.1 Bactrocera latifrons
AAAAAAAACATGCATTTTCTTAGCTGTTATTGCAAGGTCGCCATCTGACCTATCGTGTGATTGAGCCAGCTGAACTATTACATGCTCAATATTGCATGAATATTTGACTGTAAAAAAAATATTCTTGATGTTAGATCCCATCCCATATAGTCGTATAGAAGCAATTATTTCCACGTCATTTTTCTAGAAATCTAAACTATATGCTATGATTTATGTAAGTAAATAAATAAGATGTATTTTCCTATAATTTTATTATTTTTCGTCATTGTACAGGAAACCTTTTTTATTTCTATTTGAGTTCATATCTGCATCTGTATGTGGTAAATGTTTAAGTTTGTTATTAATTTGCTTGTTGAGTTTATTTGACGTTGTTTCGGGAAAGTTTCCTTTTCTCTAGCCAAATTCAGTGACAGATGACAGCTGCGCGCGTAAGTGGAAAGTAGAGTGAGAAGTTCGCGGGTTTTAGGGGTGGGAACACTGCGCATTACAAATGGATCACGAAAAAATGTCGCCGTCTAAAATGGCAGCAGAAATTATACAAAAATCGACCGACAAAAACGAAACTGTGACCCATATGTGTTGCATTTTTCATCAACATTGTGAAATTGTTTTGTATCCTGGCGTTTTAGGATAAAAGCCTATCAAAAACATGCACATCAAAAGCCACACATGTATGTGGCAAGGGCTGACTTCCGCTGGTTAAATTGACCTTGTCGCCACGAAGCGCGGATAAATAGAATTGTAATGAAACCATGGAGCAGCTAGAAAAGCGTTTAACCTCGAAAGTCATCAATTCAGAGAAGAGTGTAGTGTGTTTCTTTAGTTTAGGAAGATACTAACCAGTTTATGGCGTACTTGTAGATAGTTCTCGCCAATGAAATACAATGCTTCCAAGGCGTGATGGCCTCCGTCTTCTTTTATCATCACTAGCTTATATTTGATTTTGAAAACTTTTGAACTTGGTTCCAGGCAGTGACGCTACCTTCTTCCATGTAAGATAAGGTACGTAATCCCATTGACATGGGATACATTCATTTTAGGAGTAACAATAGATTCTCAGAGCCTCTTTATCAGAAACTGGTGAAAATAATAAGCGATGTCTAGTGTAAAGTGCTATTCTTTCATAAAAAGTCCCTTTCGACTCACTCTCATTTATTTCTCGTGGAATAGAGGGAACGGACTGTGGGAATACTTAGATCTAATATTGATGCCACCAATCAGCAGTTTAAGAATCTTATATAATATACGTAGTCGGAAAAGATTTTTCGCATTTTGTTAATAGATGTTGCTATCCTATATTTCCATATAATGTATGAAAGAACTTCATTTACCGAAAAAAAATTTAAACTTGAGAAGTTGAAAAAAGATGCAGCTTTTTAAAAATAAGTGAAAAGAATAAAGAAATTCTCTAAATTCTTCTCTATTTCTATATATCTTCCATATTTTGAAATATTTGTATAAAAAAGGGAAGAATGCCATGCAAGCCACCAATGAAATTTGTGAAGTTTACGGAAACGATGCTGTATCAGCTCTTGTAGCACAACAATGGTTCGCTCGCTTCCGGTCTGGAAGTTTCGAAATTTCGATTTACACTCATGGAAAAATGTATCCAGCGGAAAAATGCCAAAAAGCGGTCAACCGAAATGATACATATTTATTTATTTATTTATTAGCATAAATATGAAAAAATAAGTTTGATTGGAAATACGAAAAGAGTTTTTCGACTACACAGTATACTGGGACCGTATGTATATTAAAAATGGCTTTGAAGGCTCTCTAAGCCTCAAATCAAATATCTTTACGCAACTTCAACTTTGCTTCCGCCGTTTTCCAATAGATGTCTCTAGGGTCAATCACTGGTCGATCAGTATATATTATATCGATCCTGGACATTTGTAACCCAACGAAATATTTGTAGCGATCTGTTTGCATCCAAAACTTATTCTCAACGGAAAATTTCACTTCATTTACGGTAAATTTTTCTTTTGTTTTTTAATTCCAAGAAAAGTGCGGTTGACGTTCCGTCCAAGCTTTACTGAGGCTGACACATACATAGATAAATACTATTGCTCTATTACTACCATCTATACGCTTTCTATTAGGTATTAAAAAAACATCGACAAAAAAATACTGTGAATGTTTCTATTCAAACATGTTGACAGCAGTATTATTTATATTGTTCTGATGATTTCATCCCCCACCATTTTCAGTGAGTTTCATTAGTCTAATCTGCCATTCTTCTTTAAATGGCACCCTGTAGCTTTCTAGCATAAGTCATGCTATTTACTGTTTTTAAGCTCTGCTGTTTCATGTGCATAGCGATTTGGAAGAATGATTAATAATCGTTGAATCTTYTGTCACAATGGGTGGTATATAAGTGGAGTATTCCACTGGGGGCATTCGATCTTTTATTAAAAGAAAAATTAAGAAGGCTATAAGAGGAAATAAATAAAAAAAATTTTGTTTACAAACAAATGAATGTAAGCAGCTGTCAGTTTTTAAGCCCCATAGTGACATTGTAGATTTAGGTTTAGACAGAGGTAAGTACTGATGTATATAAGCATTTATTACAAATGTGTCTATCAAAATTTTAATAAAGAGTGAAGTAACCAGCATTTTTTCGACTAATGTTATTCAAATTCGTTCATGAGGTTCCATTGCCGTAGTAAAACGTAGGTAGTAACCAGCTAACTCTCACTTGTGGCGAACGTTTTAAGCGACAACCAATCGCGAACAGCAGGACATATCGGAAGGTTCGCTTTGTTTGCCGTCTTTAACCTGACTGCCTTCTATACCTCGCCAACCCGCGAGGCTGTTTCCTTATATAGGACTGCCTATCGGTCATCGCCACATCGGAAGAGCTTGTAAAACCCAGGGTGCCCTTCGGCATTCTCACACTTTTGGGGTAACTCAGAGTTCCCTTTGACCTAGAAGACTGCAGAGTTAGCTGTCAAC